>NW_022145544.1:0-97500 GCF_000002235.5 Strongylocentrotus purpuratus | reverse complement strand
ATTGCTTTTCAGCAGTTTCCGTTCTACTATACGTGTAGAAATATTTAATGTGTGTCTGTGTACCAGTATAAAGCCGATACTCTTTTATTAAACAGTGATGGTCGTTAGCCTATTATATATATTACCATCATCATCATCATCATCATGAATATTGTTCATTTTCTTTTCAAACATTCCATTTTTCTTTTTAATCTAGAGTTTTAAAAGTCCTTCTGTAATCGAGGGCCTACAATCGATACATTTACAATTTGTTGATATTTGTGTGTGTTTTGTTAGTAGCTATACAGTTGTTAACTGAAATAAAATAAAACCACCATAATTCCCAAGAATATAGCTTGGATGACCAATTAGGTATGAAGACGGGAGACGCGAACACATTTAGGACAGAAGTAATTTTTTAAGAGCTAATTGATCACCTTTCTTCTTCAATCTGGTAACACATATATTTTCCTTTCCCTGCAACAGTGTTCTGATAAGAAGCAAGTATGCATTAATATGAACAAATGATATGAATAAAAGTTAAAGTTTTGCCAATTTGTTTTAAGAAACTGATCGTCAGGCGCAGTACGGTATATAGAGCAAAGGAACTAAAAGGACACAGTGATCGCTGTAAAAGTTGTAAAGCAAAACCAAAAACAAGTGTTTAATGATAAAAACGCAAAAAAAACAATGATAATCATAAAGAAACCAAGAATTAGTATTGTTTTTCAACTTTTCTGTTACGCAAATACCATGTAGTCCGAATGTCATCCAGGAAATCGATGACGATTCATAGTTTATTATCGCATGACTCCCTGCACAGATTAACATCTTAATTGATGGATCTCGCTCCAAACAAATCACGGCTTTCCTATTCCCCGTGACCTTTACTTAGTTTGGTTCATTTCATCGTCCACGTTCACTGAGCATAGCATAGCCGTGATCAAGGGCGGATCCAGAATTTTGTAAAAAGAGGAGGGGGTCCATCTCCCCCCCCCCCCCCCCTCCAAGTAGCTGACTATAGCGAGAGAGAAAGTAATCTGGCTTAAAACGTACGAGGAGCCAAGCTCGCAAATATATCAATGAGAGGCATACACGTATAAGAGGCAGGCTTCAACCCCCCCCCCCGACATTAATGACAAGCAAGAGAGGGAGTCGAGAACCCTGTGACACCCCCGACTCAAGCTCTACCTCTGCTTGGTGGTGCAGGCCGAGTTCAGGCTTAATAGGGTGGATTCCCGCGTTGATTATTGCAATCCCGAACGTGTTAATTGCTGTCCAACTTCAATTTTAACCGGACCAAGGCAATAAAGATGGCAATCACTCCACGGAATATAACATATGAGCTGAAATGGTGTCAAGCTGTGACGACAAACAGATATACGACACGAAAGGGACTTTCCCATCACGTCACCACAGGATTTTTTCTGGATTATGTTTTTTATTTGTATGATAAGTCATTATGATAAAATATCTTCAGCAGAGTATTTCTCTCTAATTACTTGGAAATAACGCAAGCTGAGTCATTACTACAAGTTTGCACAAACCTTTCTGCACAAACCAGTAAAATTAAAAATATGTTTGTTCGTTTGCTTTTCTTAGTTGTAAAGTGGTTGCTGATGTCGTTTCTCCGTTTGTATGTTTTATACAGATGATTGCAAAAAACAGGATTGTTCACATTAGCCCTACAAATGAAATCATAGTTGTCTAATTTGAAAGTATTGCATTCAATATGCCTTAACAGGGACAGTAATTAAAGAAATTTAATCTCCAGTTTATTATAATAATACATTTCAGACATAACTTCCTTCTCTCTGCATGGTTTGTGGTTCGATTTTTCTTGTTCACAGTCTACATAGCTTCAGCAACTGCGTTTTGAACCGACCGGTGACTTTCAGGAAACTCGATTTGAAAGTTTCCCACGGAGACCTATCTTAACATAAAGTCATAAGCAGTGACTGTGTTACATTGAGAGTCAAAGGAATATGAGAGGAAGTGCATTTTTCGGTCAAAATCTTGATCAGAAAGGTCAATTCTGCTCCAGAGACTCTTCAAACGGAGATTGTTCTTTTAGATACAGCGGTGGAGGAAACGAGGCTAGTCTATCATTAATACACAGGAGACCCACCGATCTTTACACACATGCCCCCTGTACTTTAATGTCTTCTCTATCTGCAGAGTATCAAATGCATTAGCACATTTTAAAGATCCTGGTTATTCAGTCATAAAGAACGAAGACATGGTTCATTTCATGCCTTATTACCGAGATCCATAGATGTATTTGCAAAATAAAAAGGCGTTTATTATTATTGCCGGGAAGTAAAAAAAAAAAAAAAAAAAAAAAAAAAGGCTTTGATACACCAAAATATCGTATTTGTAATCTTTATACTTCAATTTCTTAGACATGTATCGACAGGTGAAGCATTGTCTTCAGCATTCAAAACATACTTTTCCATATCGATAATAGCTAAAACAACAATATGAACATAATGTGGGAATATCATGCAACCACTTTCTGCATGTTGGGATGCTGTTTGTTACATATTTTTTTTCTTTTTCAATCTGAAAGGATTGGACTTGAATTCAGGGACTCGTTCACAAAGCCTTTTGTCAATGAAAAATGACAAAATTCAGTGACAAATCTGCTGATAACCAATCAGAAGCAAGGATTTCACTAGCTTATAACAAAAAAAAAACGTCATTTGTCACTGATGACAAGTTTTGTGAAATGGGGCCCAGGCTTCCGTCTTGTGAATCAATTTGTATAGATGTAAAAGCTATTTACGTCTTTCTTTCATCACCACTCACTCACTTTTAGTCCAAATAAAACAAATTGGGTTGATGGAATACTTCATTTTCAATATACCCTAAAAACAAGTTTTTTCACATCACTCAAGACCCCATGCTCTCTCAGTTGCATTTACATTTTTATTTCTCTCACATAGAGTTGTGGCGCCATCGCCTATGAAATGCACCTGTACATCCGGAGCAAATAAACATAGAAAACAATCATGAATAGTAATATTACAATCATCTGGGAAATACGGAATAGGCCGAGGGAGTTAGTTTTCCGAAAAGATCAATACAATTGAAATTGACAGTCCAGATTGCTTCCGAAATAAGCAAAGGTTTTAGAGTTCAGTTGGCCTACTGACCGAGCATTGTAAAAAAAAAAATCCCTTTCTATGCAATTAAATTATGTATTTCTCTTACGCTAGTTCTGAGCGTACATAATGGACGACTGCATAATTTCAAATACAAAAGAACGCATAGCAATATTGAAAGTGTCTGACTGTTTCATTGTCTTGTAAGTCATTTTTTTTAAAGCTCATTATGCACAAAATACTATTGTATTTTGATGAAAGTAGCAAATGGAACAATTCTGTATACAATTACAAGTGGATGGCATGGATGTAATAAAACCAAGGATAAGGAAGGATAAATAAAAAGAGAGGAGAGGAGGGGAGAGAGAGAAAGTGAGAGAGACAGAACAAATGGAGAGAAACAGCTTTCCGTCAAAGCTGTTTGATATCAATGCACAGAAAATAAATAATCTATAACCATAAAATGTGCAATTTGTTACTATTTGACGTTTATACAACAACATGTCGGACATATCTTTTATAATAAATACCGTAATTACCAATAGATCCTCCTGCTTTTAAAATTTAACTATTTAATTAATTTATTATCTCCATAAATGAATTAGGCTTGTAATTCAAACTTTCTTTGCAAAATTGTATTTTTTTTTCTGAAACAGCAATGATCGCACTCATTTGCATGAAAGCAACATAATTTTCGTTTTAAGACTCTACTACTGTATAGTAGAGCAGTATATAATAGTACTGTCTCTAGTCTACTACTATACTATTAATATGTTTACATAAATTTCTCCTCTCTCACATATAATGATAAAATCAGCCTCGGCCTTAATGTTTGTTCGAGATATTCCAAGTTGTATCCTGTTCATCTAGGCAATGAATAATACATGTTCTAAAGCCTATAACTGCATATCAATAACCCAAAGTTTGGTAGTGAAGTATGATATATAAAACCACTCGGCTCCTAGTCAATAAAAAAGCGCCATATCAGGGCTGGTAAGCTTACATTATGGACAAGTTAGGAAGGTTGGAAAGAATGGATACTTTGTGGGGAATACATAAACCTTTATCCATAGTATGCAATAAGGATATGTTCATGAATTATCATAATATAAAAGCAAACGAATTATATCTTGTACAACCTTCTGCATGAAGAAACTACTACCCCGGGACGAATACTAATGCATATAAATTTTTATCATAATTTACATGATGGAAAACAAAGTCCAGAACAACAACTGCTCCGGACATCCATTGCCGAAACAAAACTGACGAGATTATTAAGGTATCCATTCATTATCTTTGCCTAGAGGGGCATTTAGTTGCCGGGTGGTTTTTGTCCTATATAAATAAGATATTGTCCTAGAAAATGTTATGAATATATTATCAAGCTCAAAACATAATTATAGAAAGGCGATATTATTGTTTGAGAAAAAAAACTTATTTCAGTACTGTAGTGGTTGTGACGTATCTCAATAGCAAAACAGATCTAACGCAGATGTAGATGTATTGTACAGTATATCACATACTTAAAAGTTAGTATGTCGAGGGTGTAACAAAATTAATAACGTATGTTCATCATCTGTCAATACGGGCTGTAAATGATAAGGTTGCCCTAAAAATATGTTATCAGACAAATTGACATCCGAATCAAGGTTATCTAATGTAGATGTTGAAGAATTATTTCATGTACAGTGTAACACATACTTAAAAAGGAGTATGTTAAAGGTGCAATGAATAACTAATGATCATCATCTGCTAATACAGGCTGTAAATGATAAGGTTACTCCAAAGTTTTCAGACCATAATCCTGTCTCGAAGATTATCTAATATAGATGTTGAAGTATTATTACATGTATCCCCTATCACATACTTAAAAAGGACTATGTCGAAGGTGTAACGAATAACTAATAATTATGTTCATCATCTGCCAATAAATCCTGTAAATGATAAGGTTGCCATAAAAATCTGTTATCAGACAAAATGACACCTGAAGCATGGTTATCTAATGTAGATGTTAGACTATTACTACATGTAGGCCCTACCACAGACTTTAAAAAGGAGTAATTTGAAGGTGTAACGATTTACTGATGTTCATCATCTACCAATACAGGTTTTAAAAGGTATGGTTGCCCTAGAAATATGTTATCAAACAAAATGACATCTGAAGCATGATGGTTATCTAATTTAGATGTTGAACTATTGATTAAGATGGAGATTTGAAACCAAATAGTATAATATCAAGAATTTATTGGACTTGTGCTCAGTCTCATTAAGAGTTTTAGGACATTTTCATGGGGATAAATTAGTGTTACTCCGTCTATGTCTACATCACATGCCTTTTTTTGTGTTATGTTCAACGTATATCATGATAGTACATCTAAGGTAGATGTTGAACTATTGTAACATTTTATTGTCCAGGTTTGATTTTGAAACAGAGTAGCCTACGCAATGAAGGGGCCCATGAACACATTCAATTGATTCCATCCATCATTAAGGTCAGGTATAGATGACAACGTTTCTATATAGACTATAATGGAGTCGAACTGGAGGGGATCGGACATTGGATTCGAAAAGACAAGAATCAAACTTGAACAGGACCGTGTGTAATCTTTCAAAAATCAGATACTAATATATAAAGTTTGATATTATTGTTGTGCCAACCTACTCCTATAACAAGACTAGCTTCAAAGTAGGTTTGTTTTTCATTTCCAGTAAATAAATAATGTCACTTTACAAGACTAAAAAAAAAAGTCAAAGATATTCATATGCTAATTTTGTGTTATATCATTATGTTTATAACAGTGATTATCTTGTCATTGTTTATATTATGTGGAAAATGAAATAAATTCGCTCTGCAAAGAGTGACTACTACTACCATCAGAAAAGCGTTATTTTTTAAATGAAATTCCTGTATGGAGGATTTATCATTCCGTGTTCATTTATACAACACATGCCTTACTGTGTTTTGTATGCAACATGAATGTCATCGGATCTATTCTAACATTTTTCTCTTGGTGAGAGGCGGAGAACACACTCGAGGCGTCATGAATACATTCAACCCATATACAATCCATCATTTAATGCTGTATTGATGATAAGGTTGCTGTAAAGTGTGGACTAATCACTCCTGGGGATGCCGTACCAAGTCAAATGAACGATTATTGATCGATTGGTGTGTTAAACAGGACGATGATAATACAGCGATGCCATGTTTTAATCATGACGGTAGCTCCAAATCGATGATAATAATTTAATGCGGTCGCATCACAGAACAAAATGTACTGCAATGTTGCCGACACATGATTTTACTGATTAAACGCCAACGCGCCAACGCAACGACGGGTACCCCGTGGATCTTTTATTGCGTACTTTTGGTTTCTTTTTCTTTCTCAACTTCCTATTATTATTATTATCCTTCTTCTTCTTTTTAGGTGATACGTACGTAGACGTATCACCTTTTGATTTCGTCAAGATTTTTATTATTATTTATTTATTTATTATTATTCTTCCTCGAATTTGTTCGCAGGATATCTCAAGACTGAACGAAGCCATTGTTATGAATCTTTCAATGATGATAGATCTTAGTCTAACTTAGAACTGCGTGACTTTTCAAAGACTCAAAGTCATCGTGACGTCATCCAGGCGCCATTTTGTGAAAATCAACTAATGATCATATCTTTATAACGAATAATAATTTTTCATTCATATTTATCATGATTAAGATCAATATCCGTCCGGTCAAGTTAAGGTCAATAAACGTGCGTAAATGCGCGCGTGCGCGCTCGTCCGCGCGTTTACGCGCGCGCAAAAATTAAAAATGCTCTAAATCATCCCAAATTTTTTTTGCATACGTTTCAGGCCATATGGAGCATTTGATAAAAAAATTACACACACGCGCATGCGCGCGCGTTTTCGCGCGTACTGGCATTTTGCAACATAGAATCGCCGATTTTGTTCTGTCATCATATTCGGTACATTTTTCCAAGCATTTTTATAATTTGTTCACCTTTTATTAACGCAATGAGCGTCCGTCAAAGTTGACAGCACGCGCGGATTTGCGTTATCTTTATCCACAATACATGGGCAAAAACATGCCTATATACAATTCATTGTAACTCTTTAGAATAGATAGAAACTCCTAATATTTTGTCATATTTGGATAGATTATGAGTCGGAGATATGATTTCATGTCTCATTTGATCCTCAATTAACTCATGACGTCATCATAATGGCCTCCAAACTCAAAATTTTAATTTGCATATTATGACGTCAGCATATTTTTGGAAAATTGATTGTATCTCTGTAAATATGAATCAATTTTCTTTTTAATTTTGATATGTTCTAGCTGAGACAATTTTCTACAAATGTAATGTTCACAATTTTTATTTTTGACAAAAGTAACATGGTGTATTTTTGCGATTAAAGGAGGCATGTCAATTTTTCGCATTTTGCGTGTATTCTCTATGGGACATGACTTTTTCTCAAAACTGGATTCTACACTCCTGTCTTTCGCGAGCAAAATCTCCGTTGTTTTAGCTTCGTTTTCGCTGAGCTTCGGATATGTTGTAGCTGAGACAATGAGCTATCACAAGTGTGTCCTTTATTTTTCGATTAGATGCCGGGATCATGCTCATATTTCACTTGCAAAGTAGGATTTCTGAATTCCATTTCCTGTTTACGTGTAATCGCTATGGGAGATGTTTTGGTATATCGGTAACGCACTTGACTTCCAACCTCGAGATCCCTGGTTCGAGTCCGGGTGTCTCCAACACTTTTTTTTCACTTTTTTTTCCTTTTGACCTTCACTGTACCATCTCCTTTGATTATTTAAACACGTAGATTCGCAAATAATGTCATAAATAACCCTTTTTACTTTATTATTACCCTTTTTTCACTTAATCCATTACTTTTTGCGTGTAATCCCTATGGGAAATGACTTTTTCTCAAATCTGGAGTCTACATTCCTGTCTTTTGCGAGCAATATCGCCGTTATTTCGGCTTGGATTTTGTTGATTTTTGAGTATGTTGTAGCTGAGATTATATGCTATCTAAATCAACCCTCATTTTTTCAATAAGATGTCATGATCGCGCTCATGATCATGATCATGATCATCACGATCATCATTATCATAATGATGCTAATCATTTATCAATTACATTTTCATTTCTTTGAATAAGATAAAATCGTCAAAAGGTGTTCTTCATGATGTAAATTAGAGTCAAATGTGTAACTGGTTACTGCACAGGGTCAAAGGTCATATATTGTTTCAATATATCTTCCCTAGATCCATGATGATCAAGGAGACACAATTTAATATTGACATATGAATAGATCATAATGGGAGAAGCATATGAATGGGAGAAGCAAAATAATATATCGTGTAATGCATTATTCGTTATGTAAACCATTATCATACGTATCACCTAATTCGTCTAAGTGACGAATTAAAGTCTAGTTCTTCTTCTTCTTCTTTATTTTCTGCCCTTTTTTTTTCTTCCTCATTTTTTTCTACTTTTTCTGTTTCTATATTCACCATCATCATCATCCTCTTCTCCTTCTTCTTCTCCATTTTGAATGATCAACCTTTTCCTTTATACAGTTATCATTCGTGCGAGACTATGGTTAGTATACAACAACAAGAGGAATAAAACTTCGTTTAAAGAACTAGTAATTACAAGACAAGGAAGATCCATATGGCATAGAAGTCCTTAAGGTATATGAAGAAATATGAGGAGATAACAGAAAAGGGGGAACATAAATGGGGAAAATAGATAAAGACAGAAGGAGGGGGAATAAGGTATCGAGAGATCGAGAGGGAGAAGGAGAAAGAAGGGAGAGAGGGGGAGTGAGAGCAGGGATAGATCGATAAATAAAGAGATAGAGATAGAGTGGCATACATAAAGACAGAGGCAACGACAATGAGAGAGAGAGAGAGAGAGAGAGAGAGAGAGAGAGAGAGATTTTGACAGAACATACATGTAGGTACAAAGAGAAAAAGGGGAGAGGGAAATAATTGGGTGTGAGAGGGAGGGAGTATACAGAGAGCATGATGGAGAAGAAGAAAACTTGACGGAAAAGGGGAATAGGGTGAAAAATAGAGAGAGAGATGGAGAGATAGAGATGAGAGAGATGAGAGAGATGAGAGTCAGCACATTATGGTAATTGATGAGTTACTGAGATATATTCGTTATAATCCATCGGGAGTGAGAAATTTTAAATTCAGTGACCGCAAATTTAGCGGTTAAAGTTCTGACTATAAAACAAGCCTTTCCATTATTGATATAAATTATTCTTCACCATTCACCATTTGAATTCAATTTTATCGTACAGTGTGATGAGACGATGAAAAAAAATCTATTCCGAATAGCGGGAGTGTTAAGATTTTTAAATGTAGTTATACCTAAGGTTGTAAATAAAGCTTAGGGCCAACCATTATTAAGGGGAAAAAATCAAGAGTAAACAGAGTATACATTAATTTATTAATATCAATAATTGCGATCTTGTCTTTTTTGTTCTTAGGGAGAGGAATTATAGCACAGATCTACAAATTAAAAAAAAGCCCTTTGGCTGATCCAATTGCACTTATAAAAACAAATGAAAACCACTGATGAAAACATGATTAGATGCTACAAATAGTGTTAACCTCATAATTTAAATGCATATACTCCACATCAGAAGACAAAACTTACAACCCTTACAACTGGTCATCATCGAAATGGTGTCAATAATGCTTTTGAATATTCTGGTTGAGAACGAAAATCTTTTTTAACAGGTGTCAATTGCTAATGTGCGGTAGCTCCAGTGAAACAAGATCACATTCAAGAATCATTAACGTTTCTGGTCGCACTTATCTATGCTTGGAATTCCTAAGATAGTCGTTAATTATTAACAGAGTAAATTTCGTGTTAAGAGCTAAAATAGAGAGAGAGGGAGAGAGAGAGAGATCGCGGGGAGGTACAGGTGGAGAAAACACTTAACAAAAAATCCTACCATGATCCATCTAACACCTATAGATCCTTTATACAGCATTGATTCCTAGCCTTTCAGCTGACGAAAGCTTAGGTGACAGCTATAAATCCAGTAACCTTATCCCTCACAAATTAATCAGATTTTTTTTCCTCACTCGTCCACACAATCAGTAGGCATTAGAAGTAGGCTATCAAATGGCGATACACAATTAGATCTCAAATAACAAATAAAAAGGGTATACCCGGCTCACTTACCCGCTCTAGCTCACCCGGATCTGTTGCGGCGGATTGTGGCCTATCACGTCACGCAGCCAACAGACAAATAAGCTTGGTTGAAACCCTGGACAATCACACTGGCTTTGCGGTGTGCCCTTTTGTGTGCTCTTACTGGCTTTGTTGGTTGGCGCCGCGCCGTGATGTAATAGAGAAACAGCGAGAGAGTGAATGTGAAAGAAAAACCAGCCCCCTTTTTTTGTTGTTCTTCTGTGCTCCTCCTTTCCCGCTACTATTCCTTTCTGTCTTCTGCTCTCAATTGGTGACGCGATTGTGAATGAAGAGGCAGGTAGAGAGAGTTATCGCGCCATCATCACGTTGTGAGCATGAACATTCATCTATGTAAATCATCACATGCCAACCTGTGTGTAGTATAGTAACGTGATATGCGGATCTCTACAGCTATCATCATGATGATTCATATCAATAAAAACACTTATCACAAGGGTTTATTGGTAAGCACGGTGTTTAGCGCAGTAGACTGATGCTTAAGTGGAAGCTTGGTTGCTGTCGGTCGAGTCTCAGTTCGCAAATATTATTGACTTTGCTCAAAATTGTGTTCGCATAATTCTTACTTGTACTGCCTCGCCGTTTTCTAATTTCTCGTTATCCTTTGAATCCTCTTCAAAACGACGTACATAGATGACAGCGTTCTGACTTTAATCAAACTGTCACATTTTATGTCTGACTGCAGAATTCTGTTTCTGTGTCGACTGCACAATGATATCCCATTGTACAATTCGCCCCTCCAGACTCCACAAGATATTCAGCGCACGTACATGTAAAACGTTTTTAACCTTTCCGTCAAAATATAGAAACATTGGGAAAAGGACAGAGGAATATGTCATTGCAATATGCAGAGTGGTTGCCCCCCCCTCCCCCAAGGGAGCCATATAGGACCACTTTGACGTCTGACTGAGTGGCTTATGGTTCATTGATAATGTCACCTTTGCATAGCATAATGAGAGCCCACATACATTAGAAATATCGTCAAGCATTCTGGTGCAAGGCACACTAAGGTGAAATAAAATATGTTAACCTATTTTGGAAGTCACTTCCATCATTTTCAATATTTTCGATAATGGGAACGGAATAAATGGGTTATTTTGTTGATGGTTTTAATGTATTCATGTATCCAAATGTATACCACCAAGGAGCTAATTCATAATCATTGATTCTATCGATGATAAGTAGCGTTTAGAGGCTAGTGGTCGAGTGGTTTAAGGCGCTTGACTTGGAGATGCGAAGGTCGAGGGTTCGAATACCGACACGGCACTAATATCCCTTGGCAAGATATTAACCTGCACTTGCTACTCTCCACCCAGGTGTTAAATGGGTACCCGGTAGGATGCGACAGTCATTGTTGGTCAAACAGTTTTTGAGCGTCATGTAACGCCTGGCTGGAATGCTCCCCAGGGAGTGGAGATTGTGCACACATTGTGTGCAGGCAAGCACTGAATCCAATGACCGGGGTTATAGTATATTTGTAAAGCGCTTAGAGACATATTTTGTATCAAGCGCTATATAAAAATTAAATATTATTATTATTATTTTGACCAGGTTTCTTAACTATGCTTCCTTTTTCTAATATTTTTTAATATATTTTCAATATCTCTTTTAATATAAACCTGTCAATTCCTCTTACTTCACATTATACCAAAAATAATTTACAAGTACTGCGTTTCTCGTTTTTTTTTAAACCTCTCTTCGACCCTCCATCTGCTAAATCCGACCTTCTCCACTTCCAACTCTCCGTCTCTCTTTCTTTCTCTTTTCCTTTCATCTCTCTCTCTCTCTCTATCTCTTTCTCGCTCTCCCTCCCTCTCTGCCGTCTCGCGTTTCTCCTTCCTCTCGATATTTGAGCAACCCAATTGCTTCCCACGTTCACAATGCAGCTGTGCAATAAAACTCTGAGGAAGGGAATCATTTTAAAGAGCCTGGGGCGGGTTGGAAATGGCGATTGATTGATAGTAACGCAATCCCAATACCAACACTGCCTACGAATGCATCCGTTATCCATGGTTATACCTATGGCACAATGTAGTTAAAGGTATCTGGGTGGGTCCATACGAGATTACCTCTTTTTCCCCTTTCCTCCTTCTCCTTCTTCTTCTTCTTCTTCTTCTTCTTCTTCTTCTTCTTCCTCTTCCTCTTTTTACCTCATTTTCTCCTCTTCCCATCCTTCTTTTTCTTCTTTTTCTTTTTCTTCTTCATTTTCTTCTTTTTCTTCTCGCTTTCTTCTTCTTTCCTCCTCCTTCTTCTTCTTTCCTTCTTCTTCATTCCTTCTTTCTTCTTCTTCTTTTTATTCTTCGTCTTCTTCTTCTCCCGATTCGATTAACCTTACAAGAAAATTACGCGAAGGTACTTGTATAAACATTATCTGACCTGGTAATAATATGACCGTCACCTCAAAGGTATGTTTTTTTCTAAACGAATTACAAACTTGAAAGGACCCATTGTTTGATTGATGCACAGAGGTTGTTAGAACTCTATTACGCCGTCTTGATTGCACATTCTGGGAAGAAAAGGATGAGGGATTCGTCCTTCAAAGAGCAATTTGTTTTTTCTTGGAGGTTTTCTCTCTCTCTCTCTCTCTCTCTCTCTCTCTCTCTCTCTCTCTCTCTCCCCCCCCCCTCCCCCCCCCCCCCCCCTCTCTCTCTATCTCTCTCTCGTCATGAATAGTTCATTAGATGAAGAAAACTAGTACGTATAAAAAAAAAGTCTTTCTAACTGAATCTGAATTTAAGATACTTGCTGTCTATATTATATACATGTTTTTTCCTGATTAACTGATTAACAAGAAAGCTTCTTATTGTATATCCCCCTTTCAAACAAATTCGGAGATGTTTCCCTGTAAAGTTCCTCGGGTAAAGCCTCCCAATTTAATTAGAAGGGGGTTTTGGTTAGAAAGTGTACAGGTTTTATAAAGAATGGAAAAGTCGTGTGGACGCAGTTCAGTTCCATCATATTTTTTGTGTCTCGCTTCCAGCGGTTTGGATTCTATTCAAATTAGATGAACGTTTGACATTTTGCGCAAGAAAGAAAACCTATATCTAAATAAAATATGAGAAAGCAAAACTAGCCTACTTTCCCTCAACAAAAGATCACTTCCAAACAAGAAATATGATTAAAATTACTGCCATCTCAAGCCCTCGATGTCCTGAGTCATGAGTGAACAAAAAACAGATCACAATCACAAATCGATGACGAAGATATTTGAACTTCAAAATACCTACTTGGTCTTTGGTACACGTCGGTATGCATGAGTGGGGTTCAATGCAAAGAATGGTTCTCATCAATAATTTTCAAGGTGAATTATTTGACCCGATAATCAAAATGTTGTCAATCATGCATGAGAGGAGTGATGACTGATCTGTTGGAAGAATAAAAGATGTTGTGACCTCAAAAAAGAGAAGGAGATGATTCACGAAAAGAAAAGCTTCTATGGACTCACGGAGTGGAAGCGAATTCGCCTAGGTTGCATTGTGCCTTTACAAAATAATGTGACTTCGAGCGTGCAAAAATTATGATTCACTCAAAAAATCTTTAAAGTATACCTGACAGAAATGGTTATAATTTATACCCCACCCCAAAAAAATATATCTCCGAATTCAATAATAGCCTCATCAAAATATCAAAGGCAAATGTTTCAATATGTCAATGATTTTGGAACAAATTACTAGTACGTAGATTTCCGATTTACAAATTTGAATGCATAATTTATTCATCTAGTGGCTAAACAGAATAGACTTTCAACTGCTATTGGGATCCGCGTGATGAACGATAGATTCTGCGAAAGAGTAAGTTTACCGTTATCTTCACTGAAGGTGAAGGTATTCAATCTTCTCGCCCAGAGCATCCATTGCCGTGAAGGGGGAGTTCCTCACACTATCTTCTATAACCGACTACCGGCAGCTGGTTATGAGCATATCGGCGTCAAAACCTCTTTCGAGAAAGAATAAAAAATGAGAGATTAAAAAATGCTCATGAGATCAAACCTGTCAAGGTCATACATTATGCAAAAGAGATTGATACCTATCGATCAATTGCTGTAAATTGAAAATTTAATGACCTGACATACCTTCTACATTGTTAACGCAATCATTTTAATTTTCTTTCGTGTAGGGGTATTGATTTTACCAGAGGCTAGTGAGGCAGTGACTAGACTATATCATAATGGAATGCATGTTGCATGACCATACACGGAGAGCGGCGAAGACCATTTTGAACATTTATCATGATGGACACCCCACCCCCCCCTCCGGCGCCCCTAAACTTGGTCCCATGTTGACCATTTTGCCGAAAAGATGCATATTTTCGACCACTGGTTGTTTTTCCTATACAGGATGCATAGGAATGCATCCTTAACGCGGTACTGACCGGGTTACTCAGGTTACACACCTGGTGCACTGTATACATTTCAACTCAACCCACTTCAAATCTTGTTTCTCCTTAAAAGCACCCTCAGGCGTTTCCTCCATGGTTGAGAAGTATACAGGTTTAGAAGAGTGTATGTCCGTCTCTCAGACCTTATGTTGCTGGAGGAGGGGGGGGGGGGTCGTTGATGTGTTGAAGGTGTGAATGCTGTTAGGGCTTATGACGGTAGAAAGGCTGATTGGGTGCTGGGGAGTGTGATGATGGTGATGACGATGGTGACGATGATGATGACGACAGCCCTGGATGACGATGATGACGATGTGATGCTAATGATGATGGTGGTGGTGGTCGTAGTGGGGGTTGTGAGATGGGCGTGTTGTGATTCAAGTGATGGGTTGTGGTGGCGTTGGTGTTGATGGTGTTGATTTAAGCGGTGGGTTGTAGTGGTAGTGGCAGTGGTGATGGTGGTGGAAGTGGTGTTCGCGTTGCTGCTGCTGCTTTAGCTGGTAACGTTGATGTAAAGGTATTGCTAATAATGATAATCACAATATTAATAATAATAATGACAATTATTTTGTATACCCAAGGGAAGACTCTGTAATTCTTATTATCCCAGCAATTGCAGGTAGTCATTTCCACTTGAATGGGTTGAGAATTGCGAATGTAAAATAATGTCTTGCCACAGGATATTAGTGCCGGGCCGGGATTTGAACCCTCAACTCTTGGATTGAGAGTCAAGTGAATGAACCACTATATATCACAATACCTCCACGTATAGACAATACATGGAGAAAATTAAGGTGGGCGTTGATGTCCTCTGTGAAGTCTGTTAATAGCCCATACTGTCTTTGTATATTTCCTGTATATACGACATAATGGACATGCTGAATACTTGATGAATATTTTGTTATAAGGAAGAAAGCCAAGATCTGAAAATTATAAAAGTGCATTGGAAACTACAAAATATTATTAAGGTGCTGACATTGATGAAGACCTATCTAAAATCGTATTTTCAAAATAGCTTCTTATCGCATGTGAAAGGAAATGAGATACACTCAAGATTTGAGGCCTCGGCCTACGAAGGTCGAGTGATTGGAAGTAAAGACAGAGTGAGAAATATTGAGGGTGAGTTAGAAACTGAGGAAGAGAGAGGGAGAGGAGGAGAGAGTCAGAGAGAGAGAGATAGAGAGAGGGAGAGAGAGAGGGGGGGGGTACTCGGATATCAAGAGAAGGAAGGAACGAGGGCAAAAACAGGAAGGGAGAGAGAGAGAGATACTTATCTGAGATAGATCGAGACAAAAAAAAAGAGACTAGGAAGAGAGATGAGGTATAAAGATATTGAAAATCGAAGAAAATAAGAGGAGTGGGGGAGTATAAGAGTATTAGATAGAAACAAGTAGTAAGGTTTTGAAGTAACTGGAGAACCAAATCGTAAGGATATCCCGACCGCTACAGACACTGAGAAGCATAGGGACGTGATGACGTCAATTTGACGACAAAGTTGGTTGACCTAATGGAGCAGTGTAGTGCACTTTCTCCCTAGTCCTAGCCGTAGTGGAGTGGGCTAATTTGAAATGTAGACAGATGCTTGTTGCCGTATCAGTTTCCCACGGTGCCAAGTTTGAAGGAGGAAACAACTGGGGGAAACATATTTTTGTTTTGCCAAATGAGATGAACGATAGCCTAATGTACACCACAAATATTTACCTTTTCTTGATACAACTTAGCAATACATGAGGTGGTGCCGAACATGATAACACGTCGGGGGAAACATGGTTTACAATAGAAAGATGAATGCACTTATATGTTAAACATGCTAAACGATAAGAGGATTAAAGGATATCCATAATCCATTTGCAGGAGGTATTAGCTAGTGGCTTATTTTGTACGACATAATTATTATGAAATAATCAATATCCTAAATTATTAAGTGGGAAGGGTAAGGGGCATGAGGTTCTAATCTGTTCGTCGCTTCTCCAATTATTAACAGGTTTTGGAGAATGCTAGTTTAAAAACGAATAACACACGTTCCTTTTAATGTTACAGTTCGGGGATTTTTCATGCTCCAACAGCCCTCTCTCAAACGCCACCCACTTCTAAAAGCTGTTGAAAATGACTCCCGTGGTTTTTCCCCATTTTTTGTTCGTTTCCCTATAAAGTTTAAGCTCCCCCGTGTCACCACAGATGTATCTGTAACTATTATAATAACAGAAGGAGTAATTATAAACGTTTACAGGATGATCAATAAATGAAAAATGATCACTAGCCTAGCTTGCAACGCCTTTGTACATCACCACGATACGGATCTACGGTAGATATGAACTTAATGAGTGTGGGTCATTATTATCTGTCACACGCCCCTTTTGTGTAATTATGTCGTCATTGTTACTTAATACTCCATTAAAGTTAGGACTAATGCCCATATCATAAGCTGTGCATCCTTGTACCCCCTCCACATTTCTCTCTCTCTCTCTCTCTCTGACTCCCCATCCGCACCTCTTCTTCCACGCTCCTATCTCCATGTTCAGTTTATCTTTATCTCACTATCTCTCTTGATATATCCACTCTCTATCTCTCTCATCCTCCTTGAAGTTGTTTTCGTTTTCCATTTCTTCAAATCTAAGAAAGATGTTCGTGTTGATTTGAAATCTGCATGTCTCTCTCCATTTTATCTTTATCTCACTATCTCTGTTTATATCTCCCTCTCTCTATATATCTCTCCCTCTATATTTCTCTCTCTATCTCTCTCATCCTCATTAAATTGTCGTGTTTATTTAAAATCCACACGTCTCTCTTTCTCTCTTTCCCTAGACAATGTTCATCTGTTCTGATTACATGACTCTATCAATTTCTTCATTCACCATTCTCAATTAAAAAATATCAATATCTACTATTTAGAACAGTTAGCATGTTTAAGCATTTATTTCATATGGATTAAAAAACACATAACTAAACACACTACTTACAAGCAAAGACTTTGTTTAAACAAAAATTGTTTTCTCTAGTGTGGTTTTTGAAATGTAAAAACAGCCAAGCATATCAATCTTTTATCCAGAAGTTAGGATCTTGTTCTCCAATGGAATACATCTTACATGTAATAGATTTCATAATATACTTTTAGTTTTGTGCATTTATTTATATGCCATTAAACCTTGCCTCTTTCCAGCATACATAATGTTGATGTACAGTACTTATGACTATTAAAATTTAAAACATAAAAATAGATGAAAAAACAAAACAGTCAATTGTTAACTGCATGATTTCATTCTTATGTTCATCACATAGGAAAAAAACACTTCACGATAATCAGAGAGTATTGCACACTTTGAAGTCCTACAGAGATTTCATTACAATTGGCAAAATTACAAACTTTGATACCTCGAAATATAGTATGTGAACAGTATGACTTTAAAACAAAGATCCTGATTTTTTGATAATTTCAAATCAGGCTCAAGGATTACCTTCAAGCAATACAGCTTCCTATTGTCTACCCTACAGACAATTCAATTCAAATCTGTTTCATTATTCATCTAGAAACCTAATTGAGAGCAGTCCATCCTACATAATAAATGAGAAAACTTGCATCAAACAAAGAACAAAACAGAAAAAAAGACGCTGGACCCGTTGTACCATTGTCCTTGGCATGCAGTGCAAATGTATTCAATCGACTATCCATCGACAGGGCCCCATTTCACCGAACTTGTCATCAGTGACAAATGACAGGTTTTGTTTTTAGCTAGAGATATCCTCGCTTCTGATTGGTTATCAGCAGATATGTCACTAATTTTTATCATTGAAAAAAAGCTTTGTGAAACAGGTCCCAGGTCTGGATAATGAAAAGTGGGCTAGTTTAATAATCAACCTTTCTTGCCTATATCTCGAGACTACCGGCTGAGTCAACAAATCTTCTCTAGGACTCAATAGACAAGGGACAAGATATAATTTTTTGTTCATCCACGTACATTTCTGCTCTATTAAACAGAGATTGTGATGATCAAAGTATTAACTCACCTGTTACGACTCTTTCGACAATATTACTATAGATATAATATAGAAACATCCACTCAAAGAAAGTGCCTTTTTTTGGCATGCCATAATAGTCGATGAACATCTTGTAATGCAAGTACTTATAGCATGGTGATCACTGATCACTACAACATTTTCCATCATATTACGATTCCCTTTACAGTATAAAAAATTGTTTGAGAATACAGTAAGATACTAAATTACTTTATCTTAAATGTGTATAGTCAGACCCCCCCCCCCCCTGCACATCAAGGCATATTATTAGGCAAAGAGTTGATTGATATCATCATCTTTATCAACATCTTTTGTTATTTTTTAAGTCTTCATTTTCATCATATTACTCTTCATATCTATAATGCTAACATTACAAAGTTCCTAACTACATTTAGGACTGAATTAGCATTAACAACATGTTATCAATCATAAATAAGACAGTATTACACACACATACATATACAATTTTGCAATCATAAATTTTCATCATTAAAATGACATATCACTTGTATAACCATTTGTCTAACCTAAGGACTTTGCTCCTCCTTTACCCAGCCTAAAACTGGTCAGGTAAAGAAAAGAAAAAATTCTACAACAAATTTATGCAACATTATTAACACTTTGGTTGCTTTCTGCACCTCTTCATGGACTTTTGTTTGCCACACATGCAATTTTGCACAAAACAATAGGCACCGATAGAGAAAGGATTTCTTTATGCAACATAATGGCTTTGCAAAATTACCCATTTTTACCCGTAGCTCCATGACAACCCTCATAACACCAATATAAATTAACCTTGCACTGGAAACATTTACATACTATCAAAGCCATTGGTTTATCTATCCCAGGAAAACTACAATGTGGCACAGGGAGATTATTTGTGTGGCACTTGAGGGTTAATTAGACAAGCCTGTATAAAGACTTTGGTTACCCATGCAATATACTACAGTTTGTCATCAATGATAAATTGAGACATGCAAA
The DNA here is from genome assembly GCF_000002235.5 of Strongylocentrotus purpuratus. Taxonomy (NCBI): domain Eukaryota; kingdom Metazoa; phylum Echinodermata; class Echinoidea; order Camarodonta; family Strongylocentrotidae; genus Strongylocentrotus; species Strongylocentrotus purpuratus. The sequence goes on along the minus strand of NW_022145544.1, from coordinate 77,797 downwards.
TTGTACACATTCACTTGCATTCCAGGCCACTTGATATACCTCAATATATAATAGGGATTACTCTAATTCCAAAGATTTACAAGCAAACCAATTTACATCTTGCTAAATGAGACAAGAAACCCCCAAAGTCCTACATGACAAATACTGGTGAGATATAAGATATGAGAACCAGTTCATTTTAGTCACCTCACACACAATTTGATCTTTACCATATCCATTTTAACAAGATGAAATTTGAAACCTAATTATAAAGTAGAAACCCTGCCAGGTACTATGAGGGTACAACATATATTATTCATATATTATAAAATGTGAACTTATCGATATTAAAATTTCCATTTCTAAAAATGGGATAGCTCACATGTGCATGTAATCATCATCAGTCACAAAATCACAGAAAGAGACATTTTGGTGGTATATCTCTAATGCTTTTTCCAACACAACATGAAAGCCAGTCATTTTTTAAAGAAAAAAAAAGAGAATTTGGACTTTAATACAGAGGCAGACAAAGTGCACTGTATCTCATTTGCATACCACAAGCCATGAGTTATACAAAGCTGTACTATGTTTTCTAAATGAAAATGAGACAATTAATTCAGCACCTATCATATAAAAGTCACATGAAAATTAGTGAAAAGTCACATTCAAAATATTCTGCACAAGACAATGCTTTCTACATCGGCGTATTATGATTAAACATGCATTGGTTGAATGATGAAGCTACTTTGACATTCATTTGTTCAGGATGAAGAAGAAAAGCTCCCAAATAAAGTTGTGAATGTACAGGCTGGGGAGGCTGCAGCCCCACAGAATTTAGAAGTTGGCTAACATTCAAACAACCAGCACGCCACAGGCTAGTCTACTTAGATTTTTTTATACTACTTTTAGTACACTTTTTATACAAAATTACCTTGTATCAATTAGAACGTGTCACATTTTTGCTAACTCACTTCACTTGCTTACAATATTTGGAAATTTGAAAGTTAATATTTGGGCAAGCAAGATCAGATCAGGATCGAGTCGAATTTTGCCTGTACACCTACAGAAGTTGAAGAATCCTCTCTCCCCCACCCACCCCCCCCCCCTCCATATTGTTACAGAGTACTTGGAATTACCATGTAGACATCTCCTTATCTGGAATGAAGTACATTATTTGCAATGCCTCCACTGTTTACCGCAATGCACCATGACGTTCCATGAGTGGTGATTTCTGGAAATATTTACAGCTCTGGCAAAAATACTTGTATTCAATACCCCTTTCATAATGACTGAATTCATATAAAGAGATTGTGAAGCTTTAAAAACAGCTTGTTTCATTGAATTTGATGTTTAAAGTTTACGCTCCCGAATCACAGGCCTCTAAATGGTACATTATCTGCCAAGAGGCAGCAATTTGTTGTGACATGCAGGCAATGTGAAAGGAAAAGGCTCTCACTTGAAAGGTTAAAACGTTTGCTTTCTGCACTTGCTAGCAGCACGCAAAACAAATCTATGCTGCTGGTGATTACATCCTACCCCTTGGTTCGGAGCAATCATGCAATCTTCGCTCCAACGTACACATACATCTGCCAACAACAAAAATAGCAAGATTTGCGGCATTGAAACAATAGATACGAAAGCACGATGCTCACAAATTATGGCAGACTGTATCATACTTTTTTCCAGCCAACATGAAGAGGGTATTGGATGTAAGGTGGAATGAAATCGTAGCACAACCCCATCTCTTGAAAATCTGGGTCTCCACTCCACTTCAGTCTAATTCAAGGTCACTGTCCTCATCTTCTTCCACGTGACCTGGGATGACCTTTGCATCGTCTTTGTTGGGCAGCAAGCCATGCCTGCAGAATAGGGGGTAGGAGAGGAGGGAAGAAGAGGAGGGAGAGAGGGAAAGATGCATTCAGCGTCACATGTAGGAATAGAAAAGAGAAATGTAAAAGAAGTTCAGAAAATAGGTAAGAGGTTAATGTGACACAGACAAACACATGAAAGACAAGAAAGGAGTGGCAGAGAGAGAGAGAGAGAGAGAGGGGGGGGGACAGACAGTTATAAAAAAAAAAAAGAAGAAAGATACAAAATGATAAAAAAGAGTAAAAAGAGAAAAAGGGAAAAAAATGGTTACATTTTGCTCGTTGAATATAATTTTGGAAAATTACTTTGATATTACTCATTGATTCAAATGAAGAAGACACATACAAAACTCTTATATTTGATGAATGACTATTACGAGGACATACAATCAACATGTTTTTTTTTATTGTAAATATGGTATTGAAGCAGGTATTATAAATGTCTGTACAAAACCAACAGCCTTTTTTCTTCCAATATTTCAAGGAAAATCATTTTCTAGGCTTTTGTTTAGAAAATAACTCTATTTACTGAATAAGAACTTTTCAATAACCTTTCACTTTAACCATTTCTTCATTCATTTATAATTACTTGACTTCAAACTACGCTATTATTATTATTCCTATATCCTAAACATGATGTTTTTAGGTCTACTTTTATTTTTCATGTATGCATATTGTACTCCCATCAGTTTCCACACTGATAAATTTGTATGCCATTTTCCAATTAATCAACATTAATATAAAAATCACTTATTCCAATTATGTATTTCAATTATTCAAATCTCATCTGAAAGTTAGAATGCACTTAGGTACAATTGTCATTCTCTTTGAAGAGTAAAATTCATTATTCATGAGGATATAATTACATGAATTATAGATGTCAAACAAATTTACACATTGACTCAGTTTCAATAAAAATTAAAATGTGATCTTCTTGTACACCTCATTTATGTTAACAGAAATGCAATCCGCACGTACTAAAAATGCAAAAGTTCCAATAACAATAACGACCAAACATTCTATACTTCTCCTCCTGTTTAACATTGATCATGCCCCTCAACAGAAACCCAAGGGGTGAAAATAGAGCAGATGAAATTATCGAGGCACACATTTTTATAATTCAGACTCATGAAAGAAGGACAAATTTGTTCAACTCTTGAAATATTCACAATCATGGTCTGAAATGTGGGACAAGGCTCATGGGAAAAACAAAGAGGGAAACGTGAAAAAACCAGTCCAACGGATGGAGCGTTGAATAAACAGGATTGAAATGCTATCCTGCTGAAATAAATACATCCACCGTTCAATTCATCTTTCACTTCTGGTGAGATGCGAGGGAAGATTACAAACAAATCAAAATCAATTTTCAAAGTCTGCATGGTAACAGAGGGCATTATCGTCTGCTGAGTGCCAGAAGGGCGTTACTCCTTGCTGCAGGATAACAATGAGCACCTTTCTGGCTCTTACATGTAGCAGACGACTCATAAGACCTGTCCTCATCAGCTCGAGATTGCCAAATATCCCGCTATTTGAACTATACCGATCGCAAATTATCCAGTTAATTTGCGTCCTCATCAGCCCGAAGTTGCAATTAGCGGGATATTTGGTCAAAATAATCATCCTAGTTTGCAAAATATCCCGTTATTTGTCCGGTGCGTCCTCACCAGCCCGAAGACTTGCACTATTGGCAAACGCTGAGCAAAATGTCTCGAGCTAATTTCTTGAGCTCGAATTTCAAGGTTTGAGGTCAAGTCTCGAGCTGATGAAGACGTGATTTGTAACTTCTGGATTATTTCCCAAATCACAAAAAGCGGGCTATTTGGCAATCTCGAGCTGATGAAGACGGGCCTACTGTGTGTCTCTTGCCTTATATCGGTCATACTGCTCAATAAAAACAACACTGCACAATATTTCCAAAGTTGCACCGATAGAGTATGTGGTATTATATGTCTTTCTCTGAAGCCATCTAATATATGCATGTCTCTGAGGAGTAATTGAACTTTATGAAAGTAGAGCTTTAATACTAACCAGTAACCACTTCCTCTATCCACAATTGAGCCTCACAGAAACGATGATTCTAAACCATTGTCAAAAGATTGTGCACGTATGGATTTTTTCTTTCAAGAAGCAATACAAATACACAATGTTATTCAAATACCTTTGTACAGCGTTTACTATTTAGTCTACTTAACTTGGTTTTATACCCAATTTGTTCAGATTCATAAATGATAATTTTGCTTCTGGTTGAAGAAAAAAACTGCAAAGAGATGGCATATTGAAAGTGGGAAAATACAAAGAATCATACATTAAACAGATAAAACATTGCTTTGGAAAATGCTTAGCATGTCTTTCAGATCAGCTTGTTCTTCCCTCTATTCACTAGAGACTAATCATTTTCATTGCCCCATAACTCCTGAAATTGAGAATACGACAGAGAGGAAGAATAAACTCATCGTGCCTACATGTATGGTATTCGACAAAACCAACAATATTATATGGAACGCCAGACGATTATTTTATTGAAATGGATGCGGAGAGGGGCAGCTGTTTCAACAGATGGAATGCATGATTTTTTTTTATTGCATCTATGCACACCACTTTCATAGAATACCAATTGATGCTTATCCCAGCATCCATATACCAGTACCTTGTTTTGCTCTGCAGTGTTTTGCTGGGTGGTTTTTTTCCCATTTCTATCTCACTCCGTTTTCTATTTTTCTTCTTCTCTTTTGTTTTTACTCAACTCTCTTGTTTCAAAATTCAAATGCTTCTCTAGAGACATCAAATATGCTGGAAAAAAATATCATGCTCTTGCTTATAAGTACTAGTCATGGAAATTACCCTATATAAATGTTCTTTCTCCTTCTTTTTCTCTTCGAATCTTTCATCACTATTACTTGCTTCCTTACAATTTTAAGCTAAACACCCTGTCTTATTTTCTTTCATTTTTGTTCTCATTACACAAGGAGCTGTATTAATTACTTGATTAATCTCATAACTTCTCTTTGAAAACTGCTCTGCTTTACATGTATCTAATTTCATTTTGATTTCATCTTCACCTTTCCATTCTCTTATTCTATGTATTTGTTTTATTCTACTATTTACGATCAGATATAGAAAATGAAATAGGACTGTTCAGATTTCACAATCTCCTATTACAGGCAACAGGATGAATTCAGAAATACATCCATGTGTTCAGTATTATATAAAAAATCTATAGCTCAAAATGTGTAATACGTATAAGGAATAAAAAAAGAGGTGCGTATGTGCAAAACAAATTGTAAACGAAATAAACATAACCCAAAACAGATAATTGCAACATTATTTTTTTTGTTGGGGGGGGGGGGGGGGCTACAAGAACCAAATCGCTCAGCAACAATTTTTGTTTCTTTGATGCCTGGAAAGTAATATATCATGAAGTATAATCACAATCAGGTATATCCTTCATTGAATTTATACAAACATATACATTCCTGTTTACTCCAAACAGTGAACAAACCTTTACCCACAACATGTAAATTGGAGTCCCTATCTCATAAAAAGTATTTCACAATTTCCCAGGAGTGATGAATTTTGACATTGTTAGATTCCTGGCTCCATATATATGAGTACCAAACATAATTTTTTCAAAGACAGGAAGAGGGGGGGGCAGAGCGAGAAAGACTAAGAGAGAGAGAGAGAGAGAGAGAGAGAGAGAGAGAGGGGTCAGAGAGAAGGGAGAGAGATCTCCAATGTAACAGTAGCTGAATTTAGAAATCAATGTTGTTATTCAGGGATATGACTATGAGAAGAGCGAGATATTGCTTGCTGTCAATGAATTATTTCAGGCAGGTCGAACTTGAGATGTTATACCATGACAGGTAATTTATTTGCATTATATGTGCTCTTTAACGTGTGAGTAGATCATGTTTCATAACTGTAAAATATTGCATGTCTTTTGTAACGGCAAGTATGACATAATCATCCTTTTTGTGATAGATCAGCATTTCAATATTTGAAGTTATGAAATCCTTCAGAACATGTACAGTATATTCTTGTACTTTGTACTTAAATTGATCATTAGTTCAGAGCCAGAAGGGCATTAACTCTGTGTTAAATTATATGAGTTAAGGCCCTTTTGGCTCCAACAGATGATGTAATTTTTGTTGTTCCTTTCATCGAAATGCATCCCATGGATATAACAAGCAAGGTATAACAAATCAAATTTTGAAATAAGAAAGATTTGGCAAGAACTATATTTTACAGACAAAATTGTTCGAATGCTCACTACAGCTTCATAAACATTCCCTTTGTGCTCTTCAGATTAAAAAGATCTAATGCACTTTATTTTTCTTCAAAAGAGTACACTTCAAATACATCATTCAGAAATATACACACATTGTACTTTTTTGTTTCTGTGTCAGTTCCACTTCCAAGTGCTACATTAGTACATGTGCATCTGAAATTGGATGATGCATTGAATCAATTTTCTAAATTCCACCATCAGTCAGAACGTCAATTATCATTTAGCAAGGGCATGCATACATTGCAGAAGAAAGACGGAGATAGAGGTGAAAGATTCTGAACGTCTGTGAGAATTATGACGAATCGTTCGTAGCAATGAGAATCAAAATCGATTTACGAAAATTGAATTTCTGTTGAAGCACTTGTAACCAATATTACTATATTTATTATGATGACCTCATCATCATAATCATGAATTATATCAGAGTAATAAACTCATGAATACATGAAATGATTTTGGTAGCTATAATGAACAAAAAAAGAGGATTCATTTCCCCCTTTCTTTCCTTTATTCTTTCATTCTTTCTTTCTTTCTTTCACTTACAACCCCCTTATACCGTACTCATTACCATTTATATTGAACTGGAGTGGAACTGCAAGACGATTTAATATAAGTGGGTCGGGGGTAATTTTAAATAGAATCAATTAATGATAAATTGACCATATCTTTTTCTGCTACATAAACTCTAAAAAGATCTGGAGCAGAGTTTTTCAACCGGGATGAATCTCTAGGGGTGCAGCGAAATAAGTTGGTAATGATGTCTATTTCGTGAAAACCTAACATGAGAAACCGCTACAGTATGTAATTTTATGAGGAAATAACGATTTATAGATATTATCTCCGCTCTCTCGCAAAATTCAGAAATAGGATGGTTTCAGACAGCAAAGTGCCTGAATACCTCCCTATTTGGGCAAAGACTCGTAAGTGCCCGAATATACCTTATATCTTTTCTATCAAAATGACATTGATATCATGCTCATTGGCTTAACTTGCTTGCAACATTTAGAATAATAATTCTAGGTTGCAAATGCCTGAATATCTATCAAAACGTGTATTGAGATTTCCAATTTTTACAATTTTTGTATTCATGGACATTCAGCGGCAAAGTACCTGCAAAAATTATTTTATTTGTTGTGTTGATTAAAAAATGAATTTTTTTTTTTTTCGATTGCTCACAAACTTTAAAAACAAATGTGCCTGTACGTAGGTACATGGCACTTGATATAAAACTTTTTATTTCTTAAAATAGTGCTGTGACTAAAGAAAAGTTGAAAAATGCTGTTCTGGAGTACAATACAGACTTTCCTCTAATTTTCAACACCAGATTGACCCCCCAAAAAAGTATATGGCAGATAAAAGGAAGTACCACACATGTATAATAAATACATTTTCCTAAATCATTGAAAATGCATGCTCCATTTGAAACATTTAGTTCCAATGATCACGCCAAATTCTTGGTGACACTTTCCTAATAGATGCATTAAAGTCGAGATACAATTCAGTAGACTCATCTTTCACTTTGAAACTGAATAGGTAAGCAGAATTTCCCATATGTTCTGTTGATATCACCATAGAAACTAAGCATAAATGACCTTATACACGCAACCCACACTACACCCAATTATGTTCATCTCATATCTCACAAGTCATTTATTCTATATTCATCCCTAAATACAATTAGATTTCAATTCAAAATGACATCCATACATATTTCATCTCATGTCCTCTCCTATAAGTATAAATAAAATTAAGAGGAAGATATCTTGTTTGGAGCCAGAAGGGCATTAACACGTACACTTCAACACAGCAATAATACCCTTCTGGCTGTGAATGGTCGATATGGCCATGAAAGGTCCCAGGGTTCGCGCACTTCCGTAAGTGAGGGGAATTGTGCTAAATACATCTCAGAAGAATCCAGTTAATGACAAAGAAGTAGGCCAACGGACCTTGCAGACATAGTCAGCTATTCTCCATGAAGAATAGATGACATTGCTCTAATTGCCGGCCTACATCCTCATCTGGAGTAATTGCATTATAGCATCTTCCATAAGTACATCCAAGCATGTTACCAGCTGATGTTTAAGAGGGGTGGGATTTTTCCCCTTCTTGAACTGATCATAAAGCAGAACCTTTTCTAGTTGGTTAAAAATCCCCCAAAGTTTGTAACATTGTAACAAACAAAAAATTAAGAAGCTCTTGTGCAATTAATCACATGAATTTTTTAAATATTATTATTTATTTCTCAATTTTTCTTGAGGGGCACTTTTGCTGGAGAATGCCCTTGAGGATTTTGACTCATGCCAGCTTAACCTTGGTCATCAATAAAGACTTATAAAGGAACAGCAATAGCAACAACCATGTGCATCCTCTCAAAGTACAAGAGCGAGCACATGAATAATATCATCTTCCTCTGCTGTGTGTTTTAGAAAGTTCTGCAAAAGTATGTACTGCTCATGCATTTCATAAAAATTGCAAAGATCATTACTCACTCTTGTAGGAAACTCTCTACTTCTGTAGCGAAAAAGTCTTCACCAAACACATCCGAGACTCTGATGAAGTTGCCGATGAGTTGGCCTGCTTTGTAGACTAAGAGAGCAGGGAGGCCTTTCTCTGTCTGTCGTAAAGAAAAGTTGAATTATGAGAATTAATCAGCAGTAAAAAAAATTGGTATAAAAAATGGTTTTCCATCCCATTCCCTCTGTACTTCTCAAATATTACCCTTATTGATTTTGTGGTCTTGTTCTCTTTTGTAAATTATAATCTTACATCTTTTATCATTCTCACATTATTTTGTTGGTGTTTGTCCTATATATGTAAACCCCATCTTTCATGCGCGATAATCTGCTGCAGCTAAGGAGGGGAAGCAAGAAGAAGATGAAGATGGGGAAAAAGGAAGAAAAAAAAAGAAACATAAGTACAGTACACGCCGAAAATCTCCGCAACACGATTACACGATTTATTTTTAGGATTACACGGTTTACACGATTCACCTGAATCGTGTAACTGTGTAATCGTGTAAATTTACACGATTGAAGAATGTCGCTCTGAATCGTGTAATCGTGTAAATAGTTAAGTGCGTTGGTCGGATGATTCGACCAGATGCAACAATCGTGTAACTGTGTAATCGTGTAAATTTACACGATTGAAGAATGTCGCTTTGAATCGTGTAATCGTGTAAATAGTTATTAGGGTTATAAGGGCATTGGTAGAACGATGCGACAAGCTGCAACAATTGTTAAATCGTATCCTGCTGACACCAATTGCTTTATACACAACTTACCTTCAGTGTACATCAGTTAATTACTGTACTTTATATTCGTGTATATAAACCTCAGCACTTTCCACTAACATGTATCGTATACTAATCCGTGAGACAAGGTAGGAAAACGTCAGAAACAGGAAGACAGATGAAATAGTAAAGGAAAAAAAGATAGCTACGAGGAGAAGGGAACATATAAAAGGAAAATGAGGGTTGGGAGGCACGATAAAGATAAACAGAAAAAATTATGCAAGAGAGAAAAATGGGAAAACTAAAAAGTTGACCGGAAGAAAAGAAAGAGTGAAATAGAGTGATAAAAAAAAAAGGGCGAAACATAGTAAAATTAACAGAAATGAGAAGGCTATGAAACGGAGAGGAAAAGAGACAAATTAATAAGGTAAGAGGGGAACATAATGAGGGAAAGAGAGGCGAGAAAGATATGGGGGAACGGAAAGATATTGAAAGAAAGGGAGAGAGTGAGAGAGAGAGAGAAAGAGCGATAAAAAAGCTTTAGTTGAAAGAAAAGGGGCACCGATCAGATTTTAATAGGGGCATTTATCGGAGTTGATGGGGGCATTTATCAAAAGTGAAGAGGGGCACTTCTCGTACTTAAAGGGGGATACTTACTAGAGATTAAAAGGACACTAATGAGAATGGAAAATGGACACTTATTGCAAAGGAAAATAGGAACTCGTCGAAGGAAAAGGGGCGTGTGTCAAAAGAAAAGGAGCACTTATCAGAGTTGAAAGGGGAAGGGGCACTTTTACAAATTAATAGGGACACTTTTCAAAGTAAAATAGGTACTTTTCCTACACTCAAAGGGGGCACTTTGGGGGAACTTGAAAACTGTGCCGCTAGCTTAACGTAACTCAAAGACAGTTGGCCATTCACTTATTCTATTCATTCTCGGCTTGCAACTGTTCCCTACACTCTGTAGCCAGTGGCTTACATACTTACGTACATGTAATACCTATTGTTCAGGGGGATCCTATGTTCAAGGGGAACCCCCTGAACAATAGGTATTATGTAAGGATCTCTGCCTGTAGCTAGGGCAACGGCCTTTGTCCCCGGCGAGGGTCAATGGCAGGCCACATTCAGAGTAAGCTTCTTTTGTATGTGACAGGAAGTGTGCCCTTAAGCCTTGACCGTAGCTCTTTATACATATAGCTGAATAATGCAATGTTGTAAAAGGTAATTTACGAAAATGAGGAACGCTAAAAAAGCAATAAGTGATCAAAGTCTAAGGCCCGAATTCACAAAGGAGGTATGTCGTCAAACCTTGGTTTTTGTGCGTCATATGACGCGTTTTGACGCGTTTTTACAAACCAGGTTTGTAAAATGGATAATGATTGAATAAAAAAAAAGTATAACGATATTCATAGTAACGAATGAGCTGGTGAACATAATTCTAATTGGTACAGCCTTGTAATGTAAGAGTATCACAACATACTTAATTATGTTAGCCCTCCTTTACATTTTGTAATCATTTTTACTTATTTACAACTTAGGAATAACAGAATTCCCCCCTTCCTTCGTCGTTCATCGCTTTTTTCTTTTTTTCTCATCGAGGATTAAATCCGAGAGTGCTTTTCGGGAAGTGGACTGATTTTTTTAACTTTCAAACAGTCTATAATAAAACTAGAGACAAGACACTGCAATTAAAAATATATACAAGAGAAAGAAAGCGTAATGTTCGCTATCCGCTCGTATCGTCCACTTGTCCTCGTTCAACCAAGAAGTAACTTCTTGCTTTTACTAAACTAGACATCCTTAACCTGCTCACCATCACCACTGAAAATAAATTGTAACACAATTCCAGCGAGCAATCGAATCGTGTAAATTTTGAATCGTGTAATCGTGTTGCGGAGATTTTCGGCGGGAAGATTACACGATTACACGATTCGACCTGAATTGAGGAATCGTGTAATTTTACACGATTACACGTTTACACGATTCAAATTTCGCTTCATTGGCAAAAAACGAATCGTGTAAAAATAAATGGTTACACGATTCCCGCGAGCAGTCGAATCGTGTAAATTTTGAATCGTGTAAATCGTGTTGCGGAGATTTTCGGCGTGTACTGTAGGAGGAGATGAAGGAGGAGGAGGAAGGGAGAAGTAAGAGAAGAAAAAAGAAGAAGAAAAAGAAAAAAGAAAAAAGAAAAAGAAGAAAAAGAAGAAAAAGGAAGATGGAGAGGAAGAAGAAAATGATGAAGAAGAAGAAGAAGGAAAAGAAGAAGGAAAAGAAGAAGAAGCAGGAGGAGAAGGGTATCTCCTTTGAATGGAAGTCATGCTCTGCAATCACTGTTATTCCTCACTGTCTTCTTTCATCACATGTCTTATGAAATCTATCCTTTTATCTCTTCCACATATCCAATCTTACTCCTCCTTCTTATCCCCACCCTCTCAACCCTAACCCATGCATCCCAAAATACTAAGTGTGCCACCTTCGAGTCACTGCCTTTGTATATTATCACTTCTGTGCCCCTTCCCTCTCTAGGTGAACGATCTCATGTCATTGACTTCTTCTGCTCTTCCATCACTCTTGAAACATTTACTCCCAACACTTGGAATGTTGTGCTAAGTTACATTGAAAGCAAGCACTTTAGGTGACGCGTGATCAATTGCAATGCAAGCGCACACGGAATGCACAATGTGCCCAGCAGCGCAGAGACAACATTATCAATACTACTCTCAAGTTTGCATCTTCTGTCGAGAATTTGTAAAAGCATTTCTGTTTGAACTGTTTGAATGCAGAATCATGTGGTGGTTATTCCATTAACATTTTGTGTCCTACTTCAAACTTCAGCACAAAAGTGTTATCCTTGACAAATCAAATAGAGTAAAGAATTGAAAGCTTGTACATTAAATTTGTGTGAATCTCTTGTTTTACTTTGACATGTTGATGTACAGTGTTTTGTTTTTCTTTGACCTCAAAAGATGTTGTAAAGTATGAAACCCAACTCAGCTAAGTGCTTGCACAATTGTATTACTATGAGCACATATTAATCAATATTAAAAAAATGTATTAAGCTTCCCTTTTACATTTCCCCAGGTATTAATAATCTGTATCTGTCTGTCTCTATCTGTCTTTCTGTCAGCCTGTCTCACTGTCTATCGGTCTCTCCATTTGTCTCCGTCTCTGTCTCTGTCTCTCTCTCTCTCTCTCTCTCTCAGTCTCTGTCTCTGTCTCCCCCTCTCTCTCTATCTGTCTCTGTCTCTCTCTCTCTCTCTCTCTCTCTCTCTCTTTCTCAGTCTCTGTCTCCCCCTCTCTCTCTCTCTCTGTCTGTCTCTCTCTCTCTCTCTCTCTCTCTCTCTGTACGTCTGTATACACCCTTCTGCTCTCTATCCATGGAGGTTTATTGTATAGCAAGCAAAATTTAAAAAAGAGACATCGTTCATATCTGTAAATACCAATTACCAAAATGCACAGTTTTGCATACAAATATGATAAAGATAGTGTAGATATCTAATTTTTAAAAATATTTAAAATATCAAAAACAAAACAAAAAGTTGACAGCAGTGAGATCAATTCGACTTACAAATAACTGGCTGGTCTGAATATCTGCTGCATTAGCTGCGCAGAACTTGACGAAGGGATATTCTTGAGCCAAGCAATGAAGGCATCCATTCATAGACTCACAGGCTTGAAGCGACTGGGAAGTGAAAAGAAAACAAAAAAAAATCATCTCATAAGTGACAGAGTTACTGGCTGGTGATTTCATTAGCATGTTCAAATAGTGATTTATACTGAGGCATCAGTTGATTTACATTTCATCCAAGAGAAGACAAAATGATGTGGAAACAGGGCAACAGGGACCCTAGGAAACAGCTATCAAGATTAAGACGACATCTGAGTAAACAGGTACATGGAGATGTCAACATTTGTAAAGAAAAGAGGTTATTCAGGGGGGGGGGGGGGAGAGGAGAGCATGCAAAAAAAGTAGTGAAAACAACATTATGCGTAGAACATTACACTGCATATATACATAACATAAATATAACAGAATCAATTAAATAACTACATGACACAAGTATTCACAAATGCATGAAGCAGAAAATTAAATTGGACATTTACCCATACATGTAGTTCAAAGAAAAATTATCTTGTATGGATTGATTAAAAACCTTACAACTTACATGACATGTAGATTACAGTAATTACATTAACTGCATTACACTATCACCTTGAAACTTCTTCTACTTCACCATGGAGTAAGGTTATTTCATCTCCCCTCTTTCTCTTTCTCTCTCTCTCTCTCTCTCTTTTCCTCTCTCTCTCTTACTTTCCCTCCCTCCCTCTATTAACACTTGCAGATGTACAGTGTTACATTAACTTAAAGTAAAATTGTTTTAACACTACACATATCAGACTTCATTTGCTGGTCTGAGAAAAAACATCAGAAAATACAGGTTCTGTTAGCAGATCACCGATTCAAAATTGCTCTTAAAAAACACTTTGTTCATTACCAATACTTAAAGTTCATCAATTCATATTTTTCATAAAATCAAATCCACACTGTTTGCACTCATAACATAAAAGATGAGCATTAATAAAAGTTCAAAATCATAAAAAAATACCTTGATTGAATATTTTCAATAACTTTAATCCTCAAATAATTGACTGTTGTAAAAGTCCTAATATGTCTGTAACACTTTAGGCCAATAATTGAATTAGTATTGTACAAACATTTTTTAGTGATTTCATAACATTCAACATTGAACAGAAAATGTAAGCAGCTTTACACCTCCCTCCTTACTTGTAGTTCACAAAATATGGTATGTGCAATTTTCAAATCATATCGTTATGACACCATCATGAGTCTCACATCATAAAAAGAGGAAGGCAGGAATATTATGGTTTGATATCCTAATGAGAAGGTCTACACTTGACTTCACCCCTTTCATTTTTTCATTATCTTTCATCTCCCCGTCCTCTCCGCGTCTCCCTCCATCAAAGGGCATCTATTGTGTCCTGATCAAGCACTCATTCATTAGAAGCAATCAACCTCCAATAGCCTCCACCGGGTTACCATGGAAACCTCAGGTTCCAATATTCACGGAGGCCGAGAGGAATTAAAAAGAGTCCCTAAAATTAGATTTCTGACATCAAACCAGGCAGGCTGAGGTAGAATGCGACGAAACTCATTAATTCCTGTATGTGGTAGTGCCGTGTATAGTCGCAGGGGCTGTATGACGTACAGGTGTATGCTTCTGAGATAATTGTTCTGGATTGATTCCATAAACTGAACTCTGTACCTAACCTTAACCTTAACCTTATACCTAATCTAATACCCAATTGCAACCCCAAGCCTACATGTATATATTTCATGGAATAAAGCCCAAAGCAACTGTCAGCGGTGCAATGGTCGGATCACAGGGGCGCAGGTGCAGGGTGGTTTTCGTGTTGGTATTTCGTGATAATGACAGACTTTGGTTAAGAAGCAATAATTGCCTGAAATGTAAGTTCAAATGTGCATAATCTAATCATAAGCAGTCTCCCCTCAAGTTCATTATGGGTACACACTAGCATATATTTCTCTTGCTACAATAACCTCCACACATCTTGCACAGTGTGTCAGGAATTTTAGGATTGGTGATTACAAAAATTAATTTGAATTAAATCTTATCAAATTAATTTGATATCAATTTTTAGACATTACAATTACAAATCATTACTATTAAAAAAGCAAGGATTATGAAGTGCACACATACAATGATTTGCAGTCTGTAATACACTGCTGTGCACAGGTTAAAAAGAACAATGTTGATTTTAAAAAAACATTGTTTTACCAAGAATAGTTCGCCTTTCATTGCAACATTCATTGATTGCAAAATGTAAAATACATGTATCATAGAAATCTCTTTTTGCATCAACATTACAATATCTTAAGAAGAAGGGGAGCCACTATTAAAACTTGTCTTATAATATCTTACTCCTTGTTTGTGAAGTTTGTGGGTAATGATCTTTCCTCCTACATGTTAATCTATAGCCATAGTGGATTCATGTAACCGTCTGGTATCAAGCAAAATATATACCAACAATGATAAAACCAGAAAACATGTTAATTGGATTTGCTCATAACATGATGTTTGCTATATTTTTATCACTGCTTACACGGCTGCCTTGAAATGTCAAGGGTAACTCTGCTGATCAGATTGATTGATTTGATTGATGAAATCGACATGCTCCTCACAGGGCTCCTGTTTATTGTTTGTGTTATCTTCCCATTGTATTGCATTAAAAGCTGACTTGATTAATTATGTACGTCAACATACAAGCTTTTCATCTATGGCATAGATCAGCGGTAATGACGGGTTGGAGAGGGTCACAGAGAGCATAAATGGTAGAGAGGGGGTAGAGAGGGGGTAGAGAGGGGGTAGAGAGGGAGAGAGAGAGGAGAGAGAGAGAGGGAGAGAGAGAGAGAGAGAGAGAGAGAGAGAGAGAAGAGAGAGAGAAGAGAGAGAGAGAAGAAAGAGAGAAAGAGAGAAAGAGAGAAGAGAGAGAAAGAGAGAAAGAGAGAAGAGAGAAAGAGAGAGAAAGAGAAAAAGAGACAGAAAGACAGAGAGAGAGACAGAGAAAGAGATAGCGAGAAAAAGAGAGACAAAAATAGAGAGAGATAGAGAGAGAGAGAGAGAGAGAGAGAGAGAGAGAGAAAGGGGGAAGGAGGAATTATCTTACAAGAGATGGAAAGGGAAAAGATAGTGTGAGTGTGAGTGGTAGAAAGGGAGAAACAAGAGATACATGTATGACTGAGAGAGAGAACAAAAAACAGAAAGAGATATAAAGAGAAAGAGGTAGAAGAGAGAATGGGAGAGAAAACACTATACACATCAAAATGTAGGGAATTAATCTTTTATGAAAAGCCACTCAAACTCAGAATTTAAATTTTTTTGTTTTGTTGACTACCTAACTAACTAACATCTAAAGTTCTACACAAAGGCAAAAATTGTTTATAAAAGAGACATTTAAATTAAGAAACTAGATTGTATTGTACATTGCTTTATACAAAATATACAAATTGTTAGTTACAAATGCTATAAATGTCCAGTTTAGAATGATATTATAAAGTAAAACTCATTCAAAATAATTACTCATATAAAAATATTAAAAAAAGAAATTTAATACCTTTTTATTTTAGAATAAAGAAATGGTAACATTAAAAATAATACAATATCTGCTAAGGGAACAAGATCCCAAAATATATAAAATAGATCTAGACTCAGTAACAACAAAAAAAAGTAGTCTCTCTTTATTGTTGAAATTTTTTATATACAACATCAATAAAATATAAAGTCAAACAAAAATCAGTATTCTACCAACATTGATTAAGATCAAATTTTGAACTTCCATGCTTGGATGGGCAAATTGGGCATACATGTAACTTGTTAACCGTTAGAATGTCTGATTACGAAAATTGCTAAAAAAGAGCAAGTAGCCATTCAAACGTTAATGAAATGTTAATGCATCTGTGAGACATTCTTGTTCAACAATGAAAACAAACACTGTAGTCTCAAGTTAGGTTATGACAAGCACTGTCAAGATGCCTCTCTTTTCCACTGAAGTTCATGGATGAGCCAAAGGATACCTACATGTACAAAGCTCATCAACATTTGAATGGCCAGATGCCCCATTTCAGCAGTTTTCTTTCAGAGAAGCATTTATTATTAAATGGCTATGCTCACTTATGCATTAAATGGTACGCCAATAAGCCAGTTCATAGTTGCAGTCTGAGCATGAGCAGATAAAGGTCATTGCAGACCAAATTGTAAAATACACAGAGAAAAAATACTGGATAACATGCTCATGAAGTTATGTAATCATTATTAATTTATGTACGAGCAGTGGACTCCATGATACACAGGCAGAAGTATTCTTTGAAAGGGGAAACAAAGGCTATTTATGTAGCACCTCTATCGCTGTAGGAGTGATTATTTCAAAATGTACAAAGTGGGGCCTCTTCATGTTTTGAAGATCTGTGGATATTCAAGGTCATTTGGGACATGTGCTAATCATGAACTGGTCAATTGCATATGATCTTAAAAAGGATTTATTCATGTTTATTTCGATATAATATGAAACGTAGATTCATATTAAAAATTTATTTAAAACATCTTAACAAAAATTGTGTCTACTTCTTTCCTGTTTTGCTGTGTATAGACTTTGCTCACATGCAATAACGGGGTAAACTATTTATAAAGCTGAAAATATCAACAAATAACCACTTTTGTCTAAACAAATAATGGCAAGATATAGAAGAAAATTTCAAAAATTTGGGGCTAACTTCAATGATATTCTCATTTCTCAGTGACTTTAGCACATTGTAGGCCCATACACATAGCAGTGCGCATATGTTTGCACTGGTGCATGAAGTTAACAGGGCATATATCCAGGACACACCGTTTTAGGTCACACATATCAATTTTTCATACATGATACGGTGGAAATATTTCACATCACATGAGCCATCCTTGACCATTCTTTTACATAGGATATAAATGCTCATGGTTCTTCTCCTACTATTAAACAGGCTACTTTAGATTGGAATTGAGAAATCAAATCACATTATTGAATCTTGTTTACCAAAGAATGATATAAAAGATCAAAGTTTCTGACAAAATGTGCTCTTTTATATCTCTAAATTTACCTAAAAAATGAAATCATCATTTGCCTCTTAGCACAGACCAACATTGTGAAATGTAAGCTGTGATAAGAATAACTGCCCCCATTGTTGTTGTTTTATTTGTATTGGCGTGTATCATTCATTTATAAATATTTACGCCGAATTTAAATCGCATTTTAAAAACAAAAGTAAATGGAAGCAGAAGGAGGGGGAAAGCCCCCCCCCCCCCCTCCCTCTTAGCCTCTGCCAAGCCCCTCTGAAAATACAGCATTACAAAATTGTCTAGATGTACATCAGATTTCCTGACTAGATATTGTTTGCTTCTAGTTCACAAATGGCTTTGCAGTATCCCAGGAGAAATTATCATAAGTGGACAAAGCAATTGTTGCACTTGAAACTACACGCACTGACACATTAATCAAATTAATCTTCAATATAGAAACTCTTGTCAGCAAGAATTTGACCTTGGTATTTGCATTTCTGAAGTCCCTTCACACATAGCACGGATAGAGTCACATGTTATTAAACCTTGAACTAAGATGACCAACAGATGGCAGCAAAGCAGAATTTGATTTTCACAGTATGAACTACGTGCATATTTGCTTGATAGTTTTATTTTGATAACTTTTATTATCATCACTTTACCTTGTATTCATTTAAATTTTTAGATTTTTTTGCTGAAGGTAGGAATTTGTTTGTTCAACAAGACAGCTAGAAACATTTTGAGTTGTTTCAGTGGATAATGAGGTTCTCCTGTCAAAATTGGCCAAGAGTCAAGTATTACAATGGGCCATCTTTAAATGTGACATATCAAATCTTGACTGTAAATGAACGTAATTGATTTTAATACATTTAGATGAGTTTAAGCTTTTACATATAATTCTAGAAATATAATCATACACTCACATATAACAATGCCAAGCTACATACAGTGCATAGATCCCCCCCCCCCCCCTCTGTCTCTATCTCTCTCTCTCACTATATATTTGCACATATTACAGCTACTGCTATACATACAGTCACGACCACATTCTCAACTTGTTTACCTCTCTTTGCTCGTTGCTTAGCAATTGCAATCATTCCATGTCTATAAAATAAATTATACCACCAGCACTACCTTTGGTGGCTGAATGCATACAAATCATGAAGCAGACAAAATTTACCTGTTGTACTGAACACATTCAGTGGAAATTTTGTTTGATTCTGTGAAAATCTTTTGTGTTATTACCAGAACACGCAATTACTTTCAACATGAGGTAGTCTGCACAAATAATCCTGAATCAGAAAAACTCTCTACACCATTTCTAACATTTTATCTTCACTTACTTGATCTTCTATGTGGATGATAACAGTCACTTCCTTGCGTTCACTGTCTATTGCATCAACAAAGTTATTTTTATTGAGACGCAACAGTTTGCCAAATCTTGGGCTGCAAAGATAAATCAACAGATCGCTGAAAGTTTACTTTGGAAATACATGGCCAAGGGACACAATGATAGGTTGTAAGATCATCAAAATTACACAAGCACAAGAAACTACAAGTATGCTATAATCATAATTCTGCTTGGCTTAGATTTTCAATGAGGTTCGTATTGCTCTTCTTTTTGTCTATATATATACTATATACACATACCAGTACCTATATTACATCTAAAAGTCATTTGCGTACCTATCATCATGTGATGATATAACATTGAAACTTAAAGAAATATTGATAGTGAAGTTTGACAGGATATTTTGTCATCTGTTTTGCCAAGTTGGTGATAGATTTGTTTCATTGTTCTTTTGTTTGTTTTTTGCTGTCATTATTTTTTTAAAGAATTTACGGTTTAGTTTGGCACATTATTAGACCAACTCAACACCAACCAAGAAATGACAAGATTTTTAGTCGTTATAAGTATGAGGTATTATTATCTTCTTCTTTTTTTCTTTTTTTTGGGGGGGAGATAACTTTTTTAAGTTGTTTTGTTTGATAATCTCTGTCTCATTATACACAGAGTTGTGACATGGAACTTGAAAATGTTTTTTAACTTCTACCTAAACAGGGCTTTACTGATTGAACCTTTACCTATTTTTCTGTATATTCAATATCATCTGATTCATCCTTTCTTCCCTGTATCTCCTCATGAACTCATCTTCCAACATGGATTCTAGTTGAAGCTGATCAAGCTCTTCATCCTCCTTGGCTTTCTCATCATCAAGCTACAAAGGACAATAAAAGCATGGAGGGTAAATATACAGAGTGGATGCAAATGAGTTCATTATACGACCTATCCACACTAGAGCTGAGGCTGTATGAATCTATCAAAATTTCAAAAATCGTTTTCCAACATTTTTTATAACACTACAGTCTATTGGGGAAAACAAGTAGGTATGGTAAAACTGGTCAATCAAAGATTTTTACTTTTTTGAAGCACTGTATGATTATTTTGAAGCGCAATATTTTAGGGCTTCAATATTAAGCAAATAATTACCGTTGGTGAAGGTGATGGGACAAACATTCACTTCCCAGGCGATCGGGATGTAGCTGTTTCCCTCTTTCATCTTTCACCCCCTCCCCTCCCCTATCTTCAATCCTCTTGAGCTTTTTCATTTTCAGCCAGGATCTCTAGCCAAATGGAAATCATTTTCAGAGCAGAGCAAATTGCAGAGTGATGAAGAAAACACATTTGGAAGATACTACTTACATAGGATCGACATGTCATAGACAGTTTTTCAGCCAGGAGTCTCTTTTCTCTATCCTGGTCTCCTCTCTTCTCTGTCTCAAGCTGTTTGAATCTTCTCCAGTCTGCTAATACACCTTTTGGTCCAGTCTGAAATTTTAAAAAAAGGGAAATAAGCCAAGAAACACATAAAATCCATTCTAGCCTTTCTGCCTGGCACATGACAGTTTACCAAGAAATTATTAGATATTATCATTAAAGATAAACTTGAGTTCTGGTAATGCGATTGCATTGTGAAAGAAAAGGTGTGGAAATGGATCAGAAAAGTTGATCATATAGCATGTAAGTAATGGTGTGTAATGCAAGGTTCTGGAGTCATCAAAATCATCATAAATTTGGCAGAGTCTTGGTAAAGTAACAATCACTTACACAGAAAGATGTATATGGGACAACACACATGGTGTCGGGGCTAGTACTACCCTGATTTCCTTATCTTTCTATGCTCATTACTCAGCTAGTATACATTTTTTTCCAAAATTGTTTGGCACATGACATTTATTTGTAATCTTGAACATTAAGTGTAAGTTTCGTTAGATTCTGTGAGAATTCATTTTCTTTTTTACCAGAACTCAAGTTTATCTTTAATTAGCATGAACTTTGTACAATCTACAAAAGATCGCAATAAAAAAGTTGATTTGGGTAACCAAAGCGAGTATCAAGGTTCATAAACTGTCAAACTAATCCAAATAGTCTAGTACATGTACATGATAGCCATGTTTGAGCTCCGGAGGTAGTCTAAAAGAACTTGCGTGAGAGTATTCTAAGCAAACTAATGGGTCAACACTATATGGGCTCCAAGATTCGTTCATTATTATTCATGAGCTTACGTGCGCGCGAGTGCCTGAACATGCAGCTACATGTAAGTTCACGAAGAGTCTACCGGTAGCTAGCTGTGTCTACCTCACAGACAATGATTATTTTTTGCTTTGCCTCACTGGCTATTTATAAGGACAAACAAATCTGAATAAATACTGAGGTTTGAACCCACAACTACAACGTTTTATTACACTGTTCTAACCGATTGAGCTAACCCTGGGTTGATGAAAGGTGGGTTTGCATGATTATTATAATCCCATCACTAACCCGAAACAGCTACCATGTGCGCATGCACAGGTTTGGCTCGCTAGACGTAAGGTCATGAATATTAATGAAAGAATCTTGGAGCCCAAAATGTCTACCACACTAATGCAGCATAGGAGTTCACCTACCCGACTTGCTCCATAACCGCTTGCACTAAGATCTGCTTCTGGAATGAATTCAGCTTCAGGTGATGCAGCACAGTCCTTGTTTTGTTCATCTCCGCTGGATTTATCATCATCGTCTTCCTCCCGCTCATCTTCACTGTCACTGTAGTAGTACTGTGTCTTCTCTCCCAATAGCTTGTCATCTAAAGTAGTCATTATGTTATGGTTTCAACCAACTTCTGCAATGTAAGTAGAGGATACAGACATCAAATGATATCAATCATGATCAATTTATACCATAACAATTAGCTTGAAAGCTTGCCTTTACTCTTTGGTCTACTAAATCAACGGTTGTTGTACAGAGACCATACATAGTGACACAGTGATACATTTCCTGTCTTATTATTTTCTAAAATGTTAGAGCTCTTGTTCAGAAACCTATCCAAAATTTGACCCGTAACGTAGGATCTGAGACATTACGGTAGATGAGCTTCACACAGGCTCGCGCCCGCCCGCAACCACTCCAGCAAAGCATAGAGAGTCAATGCTAATGCGTATTGACCTCTAGCACTGCATGCTTGCTGTGAGGCAGGTATTATTATACCCATACACAAATACACACACCACACAATTTTTCATAGACTGCACACAGTCATGTCGATGCAGCTGTTAAGCAAAGTTCGACACTAAGTCACTAGACTTACAATTTGAATTTTTAAATTATTCTTTTTAACATCAGTAAGTTTAAAAAAAATGTATTTTACTGCTATTTAGGTGTCATCAATTGTCACTAAAGTACCGATTTTGAGTGAAATCAGTTGAGTTTTGTACAGTGGTGTTTGAAATGTTGAGAATCAAAAGCACAGCTTTACTACACAGCCTTGATAGTGATGCTCCTATGTGTGCCCGCAACCCACTATCGGTATATGCACTTGTATTGTGTAGCGGTTTGCCGTGAAACCTGTGAAAAAGTGTTTTCTAATATTAAAGTTTTTCTGAAAAATACTCCCCCCAAAAACAAGAAAATTGACACGAAACACCGAGATAAGAAACATAGGCCTAGGTCTAGAAATCTAATGACTTTTAAATCACGATCTTTATTTGGGGGCCGTTTCTCGAAACCGTCATAACTACAAGATAAACGACATCTCGCCACTGTCACGCAACTTGTCAGCTAAGTGTTTCACGAAGCCGTCTTTGCCAAGATGAGCGACAACTTCCGCGACAATGACTTGTCACTGCTCCGAAACGGTTTATCCACTTCATGACATCTCCGTAGGTCGCCGACAAAGATATGACTGTCATGGAGTTGGTTTCGAGAAATGGCCCCTTGGACATTTGATGAATAGACTTCATCTAGTAGGGTGTCTGATCGCGCACCCGATGTTGTGTGCTAAAATTCTTCCCATAGAGATTACACGCATCCCTATGCAGCCTACGTGCATTGCGCGACCATGCAAAAAAAGTCAATTTTTTTTCTTTCAAATCGAGATTCAAACCTTTATCAGTTGTGATCCTGAAGGTGATAATCAATGAATGAGGTGTCATATGAAAGAGCAGGTGAATTCCAATATTTCCAAAGGGGCGTAGCCCCCGAAATTCTAAAAATATCTTGGTCAAAACAGCAATTTAAACATTGTGTCCAGGCTAACTCTGAGGTTTGTCACTTTTGAGATATGACGCCCCGATCGATAAGTAGTCCCAGTCCTAAGGAACAATTCTATGTGATTATATTTTCGCTAGCCCCCAGGGATCACAACTGATAACAGTTTAAAAATACCCTTCTCGCTATTTGGTGGATCAGCTAATTAGGAGGCGTGCGCTCCGCTCAGTCCAAACCATGGTTACATCGCGTAACATCTCCGCGCACGAACGAAACCCCAAATTCAATTACACATTATAGTGACTGAAATTATGGTTGGCAATTCCCTCGATAAACCCGGAAGTGAATACACGTTATAGTCAATGGCAATATCGCGGAGACAACGTGCGTTGTTGTCTCCGCGATATTGCCATTGACTATAACGTGCATTCACTTCCGGGTTTATTGTGCGACGAACGCCAACCATACTAGTCAATCGCACATGTCGCGGAGACAGCGTAGCTCAAGCTGCAAGTCGTGGATTGGCTTAGCAGCATGCGTACGATATGCATACGCTTGCATATCGCGCGATACAGCTGTTTGGCTAAATTTAGCAAAACAACATCACTCTGCGTGGACGTCTTTTTCGTCGATTTTGACCAAAATGATATGAATATACCAGCGTGTTGGAGGGGCTGTAACTTTTGATAGAAACATCGGTGAGACTTGAAATTTGAAATGTATTATTCTGATAACATTTTTTATTCAAATATCAAACAAAAATGGTGAAAAACGATCCCAAATTGAAAATTGAAAAATCGTTCAGACACCCTACATCTAGATCTAGAAGTTCTAGATCTAGATCTATTTACTTTATTTTTGGTATGTTTTAGTAGGGTTTCTCCACGCCGGAGTTACAGGTCAAATTTTGGATAGGTTTCTGAACAAGCGCCAATATTAGTTGCAAAATTGCGTACATTTTAACAGTATGCAAAGACTCAGCTCAGGTAGGGAGGCCAATGCCCAAATCTAACTTTTTAATTACTAATTTGTTTATACTAAAACTAAGATTAAAAGAAAGCATTTACTTTCACTAAGAAAATCCACCCATCTGCCGACTCCATAGGTTCCATCAAATAGGAGATATCCAGCTGGTTTGTAGCCAATTCCTTCTACGCCTTTCCGTACGTAAGAGCCTTGAAACAATTATATTTCATGTCGCAAAGTTACGTTCATAATTAGACAGGCCCGAGGGACAAAGTTCATGATGAAGTTTAAAACTTCGCGCGAAAGTGCAATCACTCAACAGCGGCTAGCCTTGAATCGGTCGCACACGTACACACCTTCTTCGTCTTAGTTGATCCCTCCACCGACACAGGCAACCCCCGATGCAGGCTGAAGTCCAGCCATCAATGTGCGAACGATTACATCTTCTACTACTACGAGCCGAAGACGATGGTTCAAAAAAGGAAAGAAATATATATAATTCATTGATATTTACCTTTGATGTGTATTCCAATAATTTGATTTCCTCATGAGTATTCCTTATTATCAACGATCGAGAAGTTACGAGGTCCAATTAAAATCCATCTTGCAGCGAACACAATCATAGCGCACATCCATGCATGCAACGTACGTGTACTAATATTTCTCTCACTCTCTCTCTCTCCCTTTCGCTATACGTAACATACACACTCACTAACCATGTATTATACAACACACACCTTCAAATCATGGCTTTCATTTCAATTCTCAATTGGAGTATAGACTGCTCACGTAGACTTTTTTTTTTACTGAAATATCTTTTTTAACACTTCTCATACATTACTGCACGACACTCGTATCTAGTGCTGTGAGAATAAGGTACTAGGGTCTATAAATAAGACTACGCTTTGCGCACGCTCTGACCGGAGCTCAGATTATGTCGCAATACCCTTTATTTCTGGCGCGAACAATGACGTCACTGTTCACTGTTTTCCTTCTCATTTTGAGATGGATGTAGTTATAGGGCTCAAACCAACGCAAGATTGACAGAAACATCGTACTCTATCTACTTTCGAATGTTCAGTTTGTAAAAATCTGTATTTAAAAGATATAATCTTTTTTCTTTATATTTTCTAGTTGTTAGAAGTGGCAATTGTGAACATCTGAAATGTTGATCTCTATCAAAAGTTCTTTACTCAAAACGGATCCCATATTTTTAGGGTCTACCTTCTGCCAATGAGAAGGTTTTTAGTGAGCAAACCTCTACGCCCTCTAGGATTTTCTTAGTCGGTGGTGCGAGTGCGTCAAGGTCGTCTGCAACCACAATTATTGGATTAAAAAACGTCAAAATCTGCAAGATTGTCAACAAATGGTGAAAGACTGTTACAGATCCGTGATTATAGGTAGAGTAAAGGAGCCCGTAATCGGCCAGCTCCCGTTTTCGGCCGATTGGTTGGATGCAAGGTAAAATCACTCTAAAATACATCGCATAATAGCATAACACATATCCCACACATACCATACCATGCCAGTGTCACCGAAGAACCACATTTGCAATGGAAAATATATCCTAAAATATCACATTTTAGCGATGTAATCGCCGGTCCCGCTACCCAAATCTGAAAAATCGAGTATCTTACGCGTGTCTGTAAGAAATATGGGTACCATAAAATGAGCTTTATTTCAAGTATTTTTCAGATTTAAAGCCCGATTTTGTGCTAGTCGCAAGCTCAAAAGTATGTCATCGCATGTATTAAATCAATGCAGCCGCACACCGCGACGCACACACGATATCTCTGTCTAATTCAGATTCCAACTTCCGATCACCGCTGTGCCTGTCTTCGGCCAGGCGAGCACCAGGGAGCTCCGGCGTGGGATACCTGCTCCGCCCGCTTGTGCTGTACATCAGCGCGGAAACGCACGGCGCGCGCGAGCGCTTCCTATTGACTTTGTACATGCGGCCGTAAACTGAAACGCTCGGCCGATAACGGGCTCCAAAACAGTGAAAATTGAAATGAATATTGTCATGGCAATTCGTGATTTTTTTCTGGGATTCTTTTTTTGTTTAAATAATAATAATATTTGCTTCATGATTTGAACAAGAAATGATAATAAATAGGAAGTAAAGAGTCCTAAAAATAGGATTTTGTCTTAAGTGGCCGAAAACGGGCTCCTTTACTCTATGTTGTGAAATGTATAATTGTATTTTCTTTTCATATTTTCTTCAATTTTTATTTTTACATCATTTTTTCCCTTTGCTAATTTTTTGAAGTGGGCGACGAGCGCACAAATCGTAGGTGTAGAAGCCTTACGCCCGGGCATTGGCCTCCCTAGCTCAGGTACATCTGTAGACTGTACATAGCGCGAGTCAATTCACGCCGCTCCCTCCATACATTAATTTCAGTACATGGGACAGCATAGAACATTACTAGAACGGTCGGGTCCAAGATCTAGAGTCTAGATCTAGATCTATAGATCACTGTGAAATAAAATATTTCAAAATATTTAGATATATCTATCCATAATCAATTACAGAGAATAAACAAATAAGAGCAACCCCTACCATGTTATACGTGCTTACCAGTTTATTGATGGTGTTTTCGCCTGCCTTTGTGGAGATACTACTGCAGATTCTAAGTTTTTCAGTATTTACTGCATTTTCTAAAAAGCCCTCTGCGGCGAATTACCATATAGCATATGATTTCGTTTTCTTTCTGTAAAGATCGGTGAATCATTGGTAATCATTTTTAATGTCTTTTTCAGGTTCTTCTCCCATTATTTCTCTTCTTCTTTTCTTCTTTTATTTTATGTATCTCTTTTTTTATTTCTTTCTTAAATACAACCTATACGGAGTAACTCTAGACCACCCCAGAGCAAAATGTGTTTTGCTGTCTTACCATCATGCATCATGCCGAGACAAAAATGAGTCTTTTAACCTAATCACACTCTATCCATAAAACTTTAAAAACCAAAGAAAAAAATAGGGGTTAACTGGGGAAAATTGTTGGGTTTTAAAGGTACTATATTGTCCCATTTGCAGCCAAAATCTAATTCTGTTGGACTTTTGAGGAATTGTGAGTATGTCACGTATTATGTCCTATCTGTGAAATTTAAATCTTCTGTCCTAACATCCAAATTATGCAATGAAACCCATTTACTTTCTAGTCTTCACTGTCAGACACCAGGCGCGGATCCAGGATTTCTTAGGGGGGGGGGGGGCCTCATTTGAAATTATGCGAGCCAAATATTGGTACGTAATGGTGACCAGCAGTGACGTAATGCGGAGGGGGGGGGGGTTGTGCCGGGTGCAGGAAGGGGCGAGTTTCATTAAATTATTAGAGAAAGAAGACGATTCGTTTGTACCGTTCTCGACTCTTAATCCTCTTGTGAATTCAGGTTCCCCCCCCCCCTACCCTCGGCCTCCCGCGCAAAGCGCGGAAGCTTTTAAGTTTCATTAAATTCATTAGAGAAGGAAGACGATTCGTTGTACCGTTTTCGATAATAATCCTCGTCTAAATTAAGTTTTCCCCCCCCCTCCCCGCGCGAGGCGCGGAAGCTCTAACGTTTCATTAAATCATTTGAGAAACAAGACGATTCGTTGTACAGTTCTCGACTCTTAATCCTCGTCTGAATTCAGGTCCACCCCAAGCTCTTAAGTTTCATTAAATCATTAGAGAAAATGAGACGATTCGTTGTACCGTTTTCGATAATAATCCTCGTTTGTCCCCCCCCCCCCCTCCCGCGTTAAGCGCGGAAGCTTTAACGTTTGATTAAATCATTTGAGAAACAAGACGATTCGTTGTACCGTTCTCGACTCTTAATCTTCGTCTGAATTCAATTTCGCCCCCCCCCCCCTCCTCACGCGCGAAGCGCCGATGTTTTTACATTTCATTAAATCATAAGAGAAAAAAGACGATTAGTTGTACAGTTCTCGACTCTTAATCCTCGTCTGAATTCAGGTCCCCCCCCCCCCATTTCAGTTTCATTAAATCATTAGAGAAAGAAGACGATTCGTTGTACCGTTCTAGAAAATAATCCTCGTCCGAATTTTGTTTTCCCTCCCCTCCCGCGCAAAGCGCGGAAGCTTTGACGTTTCATTTAATCATTAGAGAAAGAAGACGATTCGTATTACCATTCTCGACTCTGAATCCTCGTCTGAATTCAGTTTTTCCCCTACCTTTGAGCTTTGACGTTTCATAAGATTATGAGAGAAAGAAGACGATTCGTTGTACCGTTCTTTACTCTTAATCCTTGTCTGAATTTCAAAGATATTCCTTGTCTGCTCTTTTTTCTTCCTACGTCCTCTTCCTTTTCTCTCCTTTTGGCCGGCGATTTTTTGGGGACCGCCCCACCGCCCCCCCCCCCCCCCCCCCCCCCCTTGGCTACACGCCCTCGGACAGAAAAACACATTTTGATTGATACCTTGTCCGACCCCAGAAGCTCAGGGATTTAAGGCAATAAATTATTGTCAGATAAGCATTCAGGGGCCCGCCTTAGGGCCCCTGGGGGGGGGGGATCGAGGTGGTGGAGCCCCCGGAAGCTCAGGGGTTTGAGGCGCTTAATTACGGCCACATGAGCATTTTTTTTATAACTTATTATTTTGTGACACTGGCAGGACACTATTTTTTTCTTTCTTGCTCTATTATTTTTTTCGTTCTCTTTAATATACTTTTTCAAAAAAAGGGGGGGGGGGGGGGGGGTCGAGGCTCCCGATCCCCTCCGTTCCTCGGGCCCTGACATGTAGGAATCTCAAGAATCATATTTCTTGCCTGGCTCACGGTAAATTTAGGAATTTGTCATATTCTAACAAACACATAAACAAGTATAATTTATTAACCCTAATAGGGCCGGGCTATTTGAAGTCTTAGTAGGGCCGGGGGGGGGGGGGGCCATTATGGCCCCCCCTTAAGATCTCGGCCGCAAAGCGGCCGATCGCCGCGAAAATTTGCACGCATGTCAAGTGAAGTGTAAAGAATAATATGATAATTTCAATTTTTTGAAAAATGCACTCATTTGCATATTTATGGTAATTTATGCAAATAAAGTCATAAAAATCACATTTTTACCCATAAATCATATATTATTCATATTTAAGCATTCTTTTTCACTAGATATATTCATTAGACCATTCTGAATAATAATAAGACAAAAAATTTGGAAGAGCCAGCTTATTTCTTATGTTATCCCTTGTTTTGATAATTTCTTATGTATTTCATTGTTTTTTTAACTTATGTATTTCATTGTTTTTGTTGTTTTATTTCATCTTTTACTACAATTCAACTATTTTGACTCCCAAAACAACCACCTAAACTTTAATCAAGACCCAATAACCCATGTTTGATCTGTTTTTAGGAAAAATGACTTTGCCATACGTTTTGTACACAAATCACGAAAATGAGCGATTTTCAGGCTGACATGCAAGGACAAAAGGTCACGTGACCTTGTAACCGTAGGTCCGATTTTCAAAAAAATTATTTTAAAAGTTGCGCAAGGCTTGAAAGAAAAAAGTCAGCGAGCGGCGGGGCGCTATCCATATGCGTTCCCGAGCAATCAGAAAAATTGTGGAGGGGGGGGGGGCCATAATGGCCCCCCCCCGGCCTTATTAGGGTTAAAAGGTGAGGAAAAATCTCGGAGATTATGTAATTTCAGCATTATTGTAATCCACCGTATGGAATTAGAATTAAACCACATTTGAATTTGATTTCCCCTAGCCCCCTTCCCCCTATCAGTACGCCAGTATTTCCTTCTTTCCATTCCCTTTCTTCCTTCTCTCTTATTTTTTTGATTGGGGGGGGGGGGCAACAGCCTGGGAGGCAAGGCCCTTTCAGCCCCACCCCCCGATCTCCTTCTTCCCCCTTTTCTTTTGTTCTTCCTCTCCTTTCTTTCCCTTTCTCTCCTCTTTCCCTTTCCCTTCTTTTCCTTTCTTCCCTCTTTTTTTTGCGGGGGGGGGGGGGGGGCAAGGCCCGCTCGCCCCCTGGATCCGCGCCTGTCAGACACTATCATCACTGACCCATTACCCCCTTTGGTAATAATTAACATGCATGAAATGAGCTAAATTGAGCATTTTTCAAAATCCGATAACTAGGCCTAATTACTGACGAACAAATAAGATATTCAGATGCTTACTCGAAAATCTCCTACTGTACTACGATTACTATACTACTCAGGGGGGGGGGGGTTACATTTATAAATCGGGCCAAAAATTTCACAACGACTCAGTCAGCCGCTGAATAAGCGGGGGGGGGGGGGGGGGGTAAGAGGACACTTTTTTTTTGGGGGGGGGGTCTCGAAATTTGACATTTGGCTCCGTTGGGGGGGGGGGGGGTAAGGTCACCTTTTTAGGTCAGCCATGGGAATATTTTTTTTATTTTTTTATTTTTTTAAATTAAAAAAAAAAATCCAAAGGGGGGGGGGGGGTTTAGGGGGTGATGGGGGGGGGGGGGGTTACACACATAAAAATACCAAAGGGGGGGGGGGTTAACCTCCACCCCCCCCCCCCCCCTGTGTACGCGCCTGATACTACTACTAATACTGTACTACTTCATCAACTTCTTCTTCTTGATTCTTCCTTCCTCTCCCTCCTTCCCTTCCCTCCGATTTTCTAATTCTAATTCATCTTTTTCTTCTTCTCCTTTCCTTCTAACTGGGTAGGGGGTGGTTTAAAAAAAAAAAAAAAAAAACAGAAAATGCAATAAATTTTCAAGAATTTATTGCATTTACCCTGGTCCCCAACATAAAAAAAATCCTCTGGACGGCCAAGCATTATGGCTCGAGGCATGGGCACACAAAAGATTTGTTTATGTTGGGAACCGGGGAAAAATGCTATAAATTATTGAAAATGATTGCATTTTCTGTGTTTTTTTTATTTATGGAAACTGCCCCCCTACTCTAGCCCCCGCTGCGTACAGTCATGGTTCAGTGACAAAGTAATGGCCTCGTAACTGTGAGGCCTCAGGATCAAAACCGTGTCGATGTGCTATATTAGTGCCCTTTTGTGGGGCATTAATCCTCATTACTGTCATTTATGATTTAAGGGCATAGGTCCCCTAGTTGATAAGCATAGTAGCATACACATGCTTTAGCAGTCACGCAAAACACACATTGGCAAATTATTATTCAATAAAATCTGAGAATGTATACTATCATCTAGATCTATTATTTTTAAATTATTTTTAAAATAATTGCATAAATTGGGATAAAAAACATTCCACCTTTATGAGCGACAGTGTATACAGGCCCCGCTAAACGTTTCTCGGCGGGGGTCAAGGGTGGAGCCCCAGAAGCTCAGGGGGTATAGGCATTTAATTGCTGTCAGATGAGCATGTTTTGATACCTTATTAATTTGTGACACTAACAGGACACAAATTGGTGTGGGGTCCAAGGGGAGGATCCTCCTCAAGCTCAGGGGTCTTAAACATTCAATTACCGTCAGATGAGCATATTTTGATGACGTATTTGTGACACCGGCATGACAAAATTTGGTGTTGGCTCGAAGCTCAGGGGGACGGAGCCCCGAAAACTTAGGGGTTCTAGGCATTTAATTACGTTCAGATGAACATATTCCGATACCTCATTTGTGACACTGGCAGGACACTAATTGGCGTGAGGTCCAGGGGGCCGAGACCCCAAAAGCTCAGGAGTTTCAAACTTAAATTACCGTCAGATTAGCATCCAGCCACCCAAGGTGCAGACTCGTAGCCAGAGTTTGATGTTTCGGGGGGGGGGGGCACATACATGTAATCGATCGAGATAAAAAAAAAAGGGGTCTAAAAAAGTTCAACCGATCTTGGAATTTTTTTCTGGGGATCGAGGCACGTGTCTCCCCCCCCCCCCCCCCTACGTGCTACGTGCCTGCCTAGGTGGGGTCCATTATCCATGCAGGAGGCCAGGCGCGGATCCAGGATTTCTAAGGGGAGGGGGGCCCACCTTTTTTTCGTCCTCGAAAATTTTAAAATTTGCACCCCCCCCCCCCCTTGAGCGCCAGGTAAAAATCACGTGTTTTCAGATGATTTTTTTTTCGAAAGGGGGGACCCACGCCCCGCCCCTTCCCTGGCACTGCAGGTGTCAGAGCCACCGAAAGTCAAGGGGTTTTAGGCATTTAATTATTGTCATATGAGCATATTTTGATACCTTATTTGTGGCACTGGTAGGTCACTGGGGTCCAGGGGGCAGATTCCCCGGTAGTTCAGTGCATGCATGGTCAGATGATTTTTTTTTTGGGCCCAGAAAATTGCAAATGATGATGTGCGCGCACAACGCAGCGCGTAGGCAGTGATATCATCATAATTTGCATGGGCGCAATCTTAATTTACGCATAAATACATGACCTCTAGGTCATTGGCTTTGTTTAAAATGGCGCACACAACTGCACCCCTTTAATTTTCTGTTTTTTTTTTGTTTTTTTTTGTTGTGCGTCCAGCCTTCAAGTGCCGCCCGGGGCAAGTGCCCCTCTTTGTACTTACGGTACTTACCCTTTATTTTTATTAGCCCTCCGCCTGCCGAATCATGGAATGTTCCGCCGAAATTGAAGTTCCGCAACTTTCTCTTTTGTGACGTAAACTCAGTCTAGGGTCTATTGTGATTTGTGCAAGTGTATCCAGATTCCAGAAAGTGTATCCAGAAAGACTGCAGCAATTATCAAATGAATTAAGGCGTTCTTTTGACCACGTCATTAACATGATAACGGTAAGGTATATTATAGATTCATTCATATCAATTTAATTCACACAAAGTAACGTTTAGTATACGGTACAGATATACGAACGTCGATTTGCACCTCCACATGTTTGGTGCGAGCCTAGTAGTAGCTGCTCACTTGCGCTGTGCGCTGCGCTGGGGTCCCTGTTGTACTACCGGGTGCATATGGATGCACTGTCGGATGTCACCAGGTCAGTGGTGAATGCTAGGGGCGAAGGCTCCAAGGCCAATTAGGCCAAGCTGCATAGATCTATACCACGTTTTGAGCCTTTCTTTAGGGGGGGGGGGGGGGCGGGGGCTGGGGACTGTGTCGTTTGCCAGATGAACGCAGAAGGCGGCTCTCAAATAATCATGCTACTTATCATGCTATAAATTGTTGTAGTAAAATTAGAAGTTAGGGCCCGGGGGTCTACTACCGAGTACTGTTAGTGTTACTTAGTGTTAGTGTTAGCCATGTTTTTACTTTTTTTAGAAAGTTCAAACAAATAAGACCTTAAAATGAATACAATATCCAGAGAGATTGTATGAACACTTTCTGTTGAGAATGAGAGAAATGACTGGACATTTAACTAATGTTTGTTCAAATTGTTTATTTAAGTTTATTCTCTTTGAAATATTTTCATTGTGTAATCTTCCCATATTGCTGCTTGTAGTTGTACTACTACTAGTACTAGATCTATTTGTAGCCTGACCAATTAAGGCAAAGGTTGCTTTATTGATACGTATGTAGTCTGACCCAGGTGCGGGAAGGGGGGGGGGGTAACGGGCCCAGCCGTCGCCGCCCCCCCCCCCTTGCAAAAAAACTTTTAAAAATTAGATGGTAACATTAATTGTACCTTTTTTAAACAAAAAAGTAAAA
The DNA here is from genome assembly GCF_000002235.5 of Strongylocentrotus purpuratus. Classification (NCBI taxonomy): domain Eukaryota; kingdom Metazoa; phylum Echinodermata; class Echinoidea; order Camarodonta; family Strongylocentrotidae; genus Strongylocentrotus; species Strongylocentrotus purpuratus. The sequence goes on along the minus strand of NW_022145544.1, from coordinate 43,754 downwards.
CAGGCCCCCTACCCCTCCCCTGACTAAAAAATAAGATTCCCCCCCCCCCCTGCTTATTCATCGGCTTCATGATTGGCTGCTAAATATTTCCTCACAAATTAGACAACAACAAAAAAGGTGCTTGATCTCCCAAACTCAATGTAAACGCACCAAACAGGTCCTCAATACACTAATAATACACATGTGGGCAAAAATTTTGTTTTTGTGGAAATCAAATCAATAACTTTGGGTTGCTATAACTTTTTGTTGAAAAGAGATATGAACCTCTCCTTTACACAGGATATTGTCCATGTACATAGACAAATTCCTGAAAAATTATGAAAAAATGCACCTCTCTGATTTTATATGGAAAATAATGGTTTTTGATAAATTTGCGATGTTAATTAATCCCAAACTCATGGTGGTTCAAGGTTCCCTAAATATTATTTACATAATACGCTTTTTTGGACGCCCCCTCCGATTTAGGGATTTTCGCTACAAATTTATTAAAAAAACACCTGAAATATTGTGTATTATGATAAAATCTTTCAAATAAACAAGGTCTGCTTAACTGATGCGGTAGTGGAAGGCATATTTTACATTTACAAAAAACATATTTTACTTTGGCCCTCCGCTTAAATCTGGGGGGGGGGTACTCAAATATTGGGACATACAGGGGTGTGCCACTCTAATGGGTGACTTTTTAACAAAAAAATCCCAAGCATGGGTCCCACTTTTAACAAATATACTATAAATTTAAAAATGGATCTGTTTTTTTCAAAATTGGTAATTTGAAAAACACCTGAAAATTGTGGAAAATGGGTCTTTTTTGTGAGGAAAATGCCCCAAAATGGACCCTAATAATGGGTAGAGATTTTGAGGCTTAAGCGGCACACCCCCGTCCAAACCAAATCTGAGTATCTCCCTCCCCCCCCCCCCCCCCCCCCAACGGGGCTTAAATGCTATTCTTGTTTTATGCCATTGAGTTTGCAATGATTGGGGCCTGTGCAGGTTGTTTGTATTATTGTGAGACTTGAAGTTTAACAATACTTCAATAGGCCTACCCCTTTAAAAACAATCAACAGACTCTTATTGCCTTATAACACAAAACCTATTTGAAGATTAAATAATTAAAGATTTTACACAAGGGAACAGAATTCATGAAACCCCTTCTGCTTCATTTGAAAAATAAAGACGTGGTAGAGAAATATCTTAATATGGGGTCCAGTAAGCTTTACTTAAAATCCATGTATTTTATGAAAAAAATATAAGTCCTTTTCTCTTGCTAATTCAATTACAAGATTTCTTTTGCAATCTATTGGTTATTGTGGGAGCTTAAAACGACTTTAAAGGCTTGTAACAGGTTGACATTAATCAGTTAATGATTTATATTATATTATTATATTATTTTTTCATCTTACAGAATTGTCTGGGTAAAGGACATCACCAGACACAATGGCCAGCTGCAGGCTTGTGGCATCTTCTATTCTGTCTTCCAACCTCCGACCATACCTGGATGGCATACCATGTAGTCACTGGGAAGCAAGGCAATGGATTAAGCAATACCTGAATAAACGCGGGGGCTGGGCAGACTTGAGTACAATATGCACTGCAAGGTCAAGCGGTCCAAGGACAGACAGCTTTCCATGTAGATGTAAGGTCACTGAAGTGATGAGAAGCGCAACCTTCCTGAAGGAATTTCTTGTTAGAGAAAATGTGGTGTGCTTGATGACAGCCTATGAAAGCGGTCTCCGGAAGATGGAACATCTCCTTGAGGAGAAAGGCCCTTTAACAATGAATATACTTCTTAGGAATCTGAGGCAGAAAGTTACAGAAGGTGAGGAAGTGGCCCTTGGAAGAAACAGAAGAGAACTGAAGACCACAATCTGCAACGAGTCAGCCATTTTTGCCAGGGAGCAGTCAACTGGTTTGATAGTGCTACGTGGGGTCCATGCGGTGCTAGATCCCTCCTGTTGTCATTCAGGCATAATAGGATGGATCGAGCAGTATCTTAAGGAGCATGCTGGATGGACTTCCATTGATGATATGGACAAGGTAAGATCGGAGCTTCTGACAAGTAAGTATTCTTGTCAATGTGCCATAAGATCCTTGCTTATGCTTCCTAACATCCGCAAGCATTTCCATGTGCAAGGGAATACTGTCTATGAAAAGTCATATCATCAGTCTGGTCTCCAGAAAGTGACAGATGTTCTAGTGAGGAATGGTCCACAGAAGGTAGATGATTTGCTGCATATGCTGAAAGAAGCAGAGCATCTGTCTGAGAGAGAACTAAGGGCTCTCGGAGACAATAAGAAGGATTTTGCAGAGACCATTTCTAAAGAGCCTCAAATGTTCCAACCGTTATCACAGTCAGGTAGAGTTCACTTGAAAGCTGGTAGTTTCAAGCCCTGCAGACATTATGTCAGGACTGAATGGATTAACAGATACTTGAAGGAACGTGATGAGTGGGTTAGTATTGGAGAGATCACTGCAGCCATTTCTAAAATCCCTACTCATGATGGTGAATGTAGCTGTGACATTTCTACCATACTCCTGGATGACAAGTTACCTTTCCATGTTCAGGGTAATCAAGTTATGTCACAGTCATTGTTTACGTCGAACTATGAAAGAGGCATAAAGAAGATAAAAGTTTTCTTGCAGAAGAACGGCCCTCAACCAGTAGGCATACTACTGAACATGCTCAAACACGAAAAGATAATGACAGCAAATGAAGAGAAAGTGACAGGGCGAAACAAGAAGGAGCTGGCATATACCATTGCCAGAGAGCCCAAGATCTTCAAGTTTGCATCACCTCCAGGCATTGTAATGTTGAGGAATACCCATCATGAAGGCAGTAACCAAGTCACTAAAGTTGTCGAGTATCTAGAGAAGTATCTGAGAACATCCAAGACTAGTTTTGTAAAGACACTTCTAAATCAAGTCGTCAGACATGAGTCTTTGAGTACAGGTTGCATTTCAGGAATGCATTCACTCAGGAAGTTGCTAGCAGCGTACCCAGATCGCTTCCTCATCCATGGTGATGGCAGAGTATCCCTGACAAAGAGTCGTCGAATGGCTCTTAGCGACCCTGCAAAGTCATGCGCAACTAAGAGATATGGAACCTCTGAGAGTGCATCCACATTATCTACAAAGGACATCAGAGTTGGACAGTCTGCTGAGGAGACTGCACAGACAAGAGTACATAGTTCCTTTACTGGAGATATCATCTCCTCCAAGCCATTGGACATCAGTGACAAGAACAATAATCTTGACTCTATTACCAGTAACAAACAAAGGGAGAGTTTTCATGAAGCTTGTAAAAGTGAATCATCAAGAGATCTAGACAGAGGCTTGAGGTTTGTGGAAAAGCTCCTAGAAAGTCATGGACCTATGGTCTTACAAGACATTCACACTTCCATAGTAGCTTCTCACAAACTTGACAGACCTACAAGAAGGACCCTGGGAAGAACTCCGGAGGAACTGCTCTCAATTCTCCTGTTTCAGAAGGATACTTTTCATGTCATCCCGCCAAGTGACCTAGTCGTCTTGCACAAGACGACCCAAATGAGATTGAATCCATGGACAAACTGGTCTGAAGAAAGTAGAGGAATATTTGACAGAAAGTCGTCAACTAAATCGGCTTGTGGATTTCATCAGGGAAAACCTTACAGCAAAAGAGAGGCAAGTGTTTGGGCATACAAAGAAGAAGGTAAAACATACACTTGCCCACTACCAAGACATATTTCTCAATAACAGCGGAACAATTTCCCTCAGATCTGCTCATGGGCAGTCATCCAAAGGTAAAAGGAAAATGCGCAAGAAAAGATCCAGTACACTAGTTAACCAGAGTGAAGGAATGAAAGATGGTGAAGAGATGGATGATGAAAACCCAAGCAAAAAGCCCAGAATGGAGCCCACATTTCCAACAGCAGCGGGTCCTGTGGTTGTGCATGTTGTCCAGACAGCTGAAGAATGGATCCAGGCGTGTCATCCTCTCTTTGAGTCTACCTCATCGGTGGTTGGCATAGATTGTGACAGTAAGTGGTTCGTGATGAGGCAGTGGGACGGTAAGGTGATAGCAACTAAGATTCAGAAGTACGTACCAATGGCATCACCCCCATCAACAGAGACATCTGCGTCAGGTAGTCAGGAACTAGGAGTGCCAACAGTTTTGGAGAGTCCTCCACCACATCCCAAGGACCCGTAGAAGAGTGTAGAGCATCGAGCAAGACAGGAGACATCTTTCACCAGTTATTGCTTCTTCTCACAAGTACAACTATTCTCAAGGTCAGCAAATTCTTACATTGTTTACATTTTCTGTGTCAAATGAATTAGAGAATGATTACAAAATGTTGTCTCAATCAACCAATGAGATATGCATGCACCCATAGGAATGTGGATAAGTCTGATCGGTCATAAAACCAGGCTATCAAACACCATCCTTTCTATGAATGTTTAAAACTAACACCAAATCAAGGTAATCTTTTCACTAGGCAGCAAGAACTCATGCATTTGAATTCACTTTCTACAGAATAATACTCTATCAAATAAGTTCAAGTATGTAGCCAATGAGAAGCGTTTGAAGTGGATCATGCATGCTTGCATTAATTTTTACCATATGCACAGGAGTGCATTTTGGTGAAAACAACTTCTAATTTCTTGACTTTATACTCATATTGTAGACCCATTTTGTAAAACAAATATGTTTTTAGCTCGTGCATTAGTGATATGCACTGCATTTAAAAGTCACAAAGAGACAGACTATAAACTCAACAAGTCTTGTTCATTATCCTACTGTGACTCAACTTGTGGGCAGTGCATATTCACTAATGCACTTGCAAACATGTATTATTTGTATAATACTCATCAAAAAATGGAAAAAAAAAATACTTTTAAAATTCTTTGTCTATCTTGGGTGAAGGTAAATCTTTTCAAACTGTTGAAGGTTCAGTGTGTTCACAATTGTTACAATCTGAAAGTGGCTGTATGGGACCAACTTTGTCATGTGCATGTTTACACCTAGCTTAATAATACATCATGTCACGTTTCGAAGTGCAGCAAGCTTGCCAAAGTTGCGGAAACTAATGATATCCTGTTATGTGTCGACTTGGCAGTGATCCAGTAGAAACAGGAAAAGTACCACAAAATGATAGGGTAGTTTGCTGCTGTCAAATTAGTTTTGTCAAAAGGGGAAAAATTGATGGCTCTCCGACTTTAATGTAAGTTACTGAATGGAGGGAGAAAAAAAATCGAGAAACAAATTGATAAAGTTGGAAAAGAGCTGAAAAAGATATGTTGAGATTGAGTAAAGTTAAGATCACTATGAATGTAGGAATTTGTAATTAGGCAATTTTGAAAGTCATTGTGGTGTATTGTTGGGCAACCTCGTCACCCCCCCCCCCCCCCTCACAAGTCAAATGAATAGAAAACAAACTTTCACCATGTTAAGTAAAGTAGCTGTTGGGCACTGGCTAAATCAGTGGTACTGGTATCCTCTTTCAAACATTCTTAACTTTCTCACTAACAGACTATGTGTCAACATTTCACCAACAAGTGTCAACTGTCACCAACAGGTTTCTCAAATTTTACTTTTAACCTGGATCAACTCGCTTCAAGTTCTGAATCTTACAAAGATCCTGTTCAAAATTACTTGAATAAGCTAATCAAAAGGAGAGAGTCAGAGAAGATATGAAGATGGCTGTAATTAAGTTATATGGACTTTATATTACTGTTAATTATCCTTGTCATTTTACAGGTGGTATTTGATGTCCAAAGGATCTGTGCTATATTGTGTGAGAAGATGCCACTCCGCCTTGATAATGTTTTCGATATCAAGGTGAGTGATAATAACGTTCAAAGGGCCCCGTCTTATAGAGAGCTACGACTCATCCAAATCAATTGTAAGTCCGGCCAATCAATCGCAATTTTACGGTCACCTATCTCGTATGTACGTAGTTGCGATTGATATCAACTCTTTATAAGACATGGCCCAGATATTGCATAATAACCACTCCTTTGTTTGGAATGATGCTAAAACTTTGAGAAATCCTTTATTTTATATTCCAAAGCATCGCATAAAATGGCTCTTCTTCTTTATTTCTTGACCAGTTTCCACCCTTTTTCTTTTATGTGATAAAATGAGTGCTTTGAAGCAGTCACACATACATTTGTACTAATATAATGTTCATTTAGTTAACCAAAGGAAGCCTCGGCAGCATTAATGATGTTTTTTTACAGAGGGCCCTGCAATTATCATTACCCCAGCATTTGCTGGGTACTTTACTTGTAACATATTATATACCTGAATGATTTGTAATGTTCTTTGTATTAATGATCTACATGTATTTATATTCATAATTTACCAATTTCATTGTAATCAATTGAATAATGTTTATAATCATGTTGAACATGTATGTATTATATCAATCCAACCCTTTGGTTGCTACAATTATAAATAGACAACTATATATACCCATGTATGCCTGGATGGAGAGTGGCAAATGCACATTAATGTCAATTTATGCACATTTGATCAATGTTAAAATGTCTACACAAGAGATGAAGAACTCACAATCCCCCTTCTCATATTTTACAGGTGGCGAATCAGCTCATTAGCTGCACATCCCATTGTATACCCGACCCTCCATCATTCACAGAGCTGTGTGAGAAGTACAGCGTGACCCCATCAGCGGTGGTCCATGTGTCCTGTCAGATTCCTGGAGGAGTAGATGCCAGTGATGTGGCAATAATTAAGAACATGGCAGTCATGACCTGTACCCTCATACCACATTTTCTGCACAAGATGTTCAGGTATACTGAAAATTTCAAACTGTTGCAGGATTTAATATTGGTACATTAATTCATAATAATAAGATATTTGTATACCGCAAATTGCAAATTGCCTCCAAGCGGTTTAGAAGAAAATAGATTGTAAGGTCAATGTTTTAAACCTCTGCAGGATTACCTTCAGCCTGAAAACAAGAAGAAAGTACTAAATTTAAGTACTTTTCATGTTAGCAGTGGAAATATGCTTCTGAAATAAATAGATAGACCTTGTTCAAGTACAAGAAAATGCAAGAAAGATCTAGCATTCATTAAAAGATAAACATGATAAACATGTACATGTATACATAAATGATAAATACCCACTCAAAGTCACGTTTAATGGGGAAATCAATAACTAATAAGAGCTGAGGTTTATTTTCACATTATGTTATTTTTTTGCAGAGACATGAAGGTGGAACTTCTCACGGAGCACAATTGCATTGTTGAAGAACTCTGTAAGGCCTGGGGCCCGAGTTTGCAGTCAAGAGGACAACCCACTCAGTTAAGAAGTCCCAAAACATATCCTAACATATCTTCAGTTCGAGAGCAGGGGATGTCCAGCCCGCAACTGCCCAACCCTCATCTTCCTGATCCTCCTGTTCTTTGTGTAGAAGACGATTGCTCTGCTTGGGAAGTAGGTTATGATCCAGGGAGATGTCTTCCAAAGAATCCTAACACAATCTCAGTCCAAGGGCAGGGAATGTCCAGCACGCAACTGCCCAACCCTCATCTTCCTGATCCTCCTGTTCTGTGTGTAGAAGATGAGTGCTCTGCTTGGGAAGCTGGTTATGATCCAGGGAGATGTCTTCCAAAGAATCCTAATACAATCTCAGTCCAAGGGCAGCAGATGTCTTTGACCAGCACCCAGATGCTCAACCCTCGTCTTCCTGATCCTCCTGTTCTGCAAGCTGGAGAGCGCTGTATTCCATGGGATCTGATTCGCGGTCAGGAAGATGTTTTCCTGAGGATGCTTGCACAAATTCAAGCAAAGAACGCAGGTCGTCTTCCAAAGAATCCTAACACAATCTCAGTCCAAGGGCAGGAGATGTCTTTGACCAGAACCCAGATGCCCAACCCTCCTCTTCCTCTTCTCCTCCTCCTATTCTGCAAGCTGGAGAGCGCTGTATTCCATGGGATCTGATTCGCGGTCAGGAAGATGTTTTCCTGAGGATGCTTGCACAAATTCAAGCAAAGAACGCAGGTTGTCTATAACAAGGATGCATGCAGATACCCAACCGTCAGCTCCAAGATCCTCGCGTTCTTCATGTGGAAGAGCTTTGTACGGCCTTGGATTCTGGTATGGGGGTATTCCAGTGTCCCCTCACCCAAAGAGCATCTTTGACTAGCTTGCAGGTGTCCAACCCTGCTCTTTGAGATCCTTGTCCATCACAATAGCATGGAGGGAGAGCCATGTTTGCATTATTTAAGTGATACAGAGAATTTAAGAATTTTTTTATACATTTAGAATGTTAAAAACAAACGAAATGTAGGTGCCCATACTCACAAAAGTGGTAATAATAATAATAATATGTCTTGTTTACCCAGGGTAGCCTCATCAGCATTCATACTGTTCTCCCTGAGGGCCCTGCGATCATATTATTACCCCTGTCGTCGGATTCAGGCATACCCGCACACAATGTATGCACTTTCTCCACTCCCTGGGGAGCATTCCAGCCAGGCGTCATTTTTGACCAAAAAAACTGTGAAAGTAATGTATCTCTTCCTCAATTAGATCTTAATGGACAAAATTGTGAATACTGTAGGTTTCTGAATGAAGGTACAAGCATTTACGATACTATATAAGTTGGTTACTTAAATGATTCCCTTTATGATCTAAGATCCCAAATCATTACCTTAATCTGTTTCCCTCTTTTATTTTTTGTTTGTTGTGTGTGTGTGTGTGTGCGTGTGTGTGTGTGTGGGGGGGGGGGGGGGGGGGGGGGGAGGTATCATCCCTTTCTTTAAACCAGTCCAGCATATGACCACATTATCTTCATATACGGTACATTGAAAATTATTCATTTAGCTTTGAGGCTGCAGTGTTCATTAAACCAGATTTATAGGTTGAGCATACTCCAAACATCATAGATGAGAGATTTTTGTCTGCCTGTTGAAATAAAAGGTTATTCCTAATCTCTGTCTGTTGTAGCTACACGTACTTAACGAGAAGCTTACTCCTTAAGATAACCAGTTAGAGTTCTTGGTATTTGTGGCAATTGTTCAATATCTATCAGCACCACGACGTCTACAAGCACACTGAGAAAAGAGTGAAGGTAGAGGTGAATTCTTGGGATCAGTAATTTTAATTTTTACCTAAAACAGTTTACAGAATGTTTATATGAACCTTGAAAATAACAATTGTTTCACAAAGACAAGGAAAAGAAAGACTTTAAGATTTGCATCATATTTTTCTAATTTGATCATGTTTTGTTTTGTTCAAATAATCGGAAGATACCCTTAAAAATGTTACTGAGTCCAGAGAGTAGCTGATTGTCCGAGGGATAATCTGACATGTCATATTTTAACTGTAACCTTGTAGTAGTAGTGCCTTTTGATATCGAAAGAACCAAGTTATTTTACATTTATTGCTTCTCTTTTTGCTGAGCATTTATTATTATAATATGCTATGCAAAAACCAAAAGAAAATACAAAAAGAAGGGGGGAGAACAATTGCAATAGAACTGAAAAATCTTGAGGAAAAGCTAGAATATATGTATGTTTACATATTAAGTGATTCAAAAGGAATTTATAGAGATGGTTTCAGATTTTGATTTTAATCTTTTAGACATTTTAGTGCAGAAAGTTTTACTCCAAAAAATTAGAAAAGTAAACAACTAAAAATGGTTATTATTTACCAGACAAATGGACACAGAGAGAAAGTGAAAGAGAGAGGGGGGCTGAAGGAGAAGTAAAAGAGGGAGATAGAGAAGAACAGTTATCATTGACATGTTATTCAAACTAAAGTTATCATTTACAGATTTCAATTGATTTTGAAGGAAAAGAATGAAGGGGTGAATAATTTCAGACTTTATAATATTAGAAATAATAAAGTTTGGTAAAAAAAAATTCAGGAAGAAGAAAATTGGAGTGCTAGAAAAAATAATTAGGCACCTCCATCACACAAACAAACATACTTAACTGACCAAAAGGAAGGTTTGTTACATCTATTATGATGATCTTTTTTTTTAAAAGAAATATATATTAAGATAAATTTGAGACTTTCTTGCATCATAAGGGAAACATTGTATATAATGAAGGAGAAATCAGATTGCATTCACATGTCGAAAAAGTCATTTACCTTACGAGAGTGACAGCTATCTTTAATAGCATAGATCGATTTCTTTATGAATACCCTGATTTATTTGAGTTTATGTATTTATAGTACAGTTTCACAGTAGAGATTACATGGTTCATGTATCGTTTTCTATTTATTCTAAAACTGACTTGTCAATGGCATTCTTTGCATCAATGTGTTTGTATTTATGAAAGGATATCTTGTACTTTGTAAGGTTTGTCTTATTAAGCAACTTGTCATGATTGCGACTCAAAAATATTTATTCAGGGGTGTTTTCCAGGTTATTTAAATACATGGATTTCCCCTCCTGCATGATTATATGGAAAAGCTATAGGCTTTACATTGTTTGTTTATGGTTTTGTTTAGTTAATTGTCTCCATTTATGTCCCTGTTCTTGTCTTTATTCTCTTTCAGTTACTTCAGAAATAGAGAATTAGAAACTCATTGTACAGTCATTTAACTCTATGCCCCAGTTTATCAAGTTATCACATAAACAGCACTTTGCTTTTGGTTCAGACCAATAAGCTATGGGTTCAAATTGAGCTTTGTCGTTTTGGTGTGTGATTGGAATTATGTTTTTTTGTTTTATGCACAAGTCATGTGGCTGGTGTTCTAGAGATATCCTTCATGGAATCTCAGTATGTACTAACTCCTAATGAGAATTTAGAAATGGGCAAAAGTACATACACATAATTATTACTGACTGATTTGATTGCATGCGTATCCAAACAAAACTGCAAATCTATCAAAGAGTTTGTTTGAAGAAGGTAACGCGAATCGTATCCAATTCTTTGTTCAAGTGAATTCTGTGCAAGAAAAATAAAGTTGTTTACGATTTTTAAAGGTAAATTTGTTATTTTTTAAAATTTCATTAATTTTCATTTTTGCCTGAAAAATGAGTGTGGGAAAGATAGAGAGAGAGAGAGATATGAGGGGGGGGGGCGGGGGGCAATGGAGAGATTGGGAGAGAAAGTGAGAGAAAATCTGGGTGTCTTTATTTTCTAAGGACGTGATCAATTATACATCGCCATAACGAAAATTTATATATAAAGCTAAAGAAAATATGTGTAGGCATTCAGACTAGCTAGCAGGCGACGCTTTGGCATTTAGTATGCTGCCCTCTCGACTGCATACTGCAACAGTACAGTATGGATGGGAGAAGATAATTGCAGCTAATCGAGTTCATCATCGATCGTTTTGATATGATTAGCAATTAAGTAAAAACTTAATTTGCTGTGCCACAATGCTAAGTAGTCGGGCTTTGTGTTTGACTCTCTGGGTAAACGTTTAAACAGGGTTACCAAAATCAATTTCAAGAGGCGCTTAGTTTGTGTTAAAAGTTGAATGATATGTTTCATTGACATGTTCAAGTTAAGTGATAATTTTATTCATTAATTCATCATCTCGATGTTTGCTAAAAACTGAAAAAACAACGCCAATGATTGTATTTGTAATCGGTCCCTTTAGCAATCACCTTCATGTTACCCCAATAGATGCCACTTAGGTGAATAATAATAATAATTGTATATATTGTAATAAAAAAAATAGTAATACTACCGATACCAAAGAAAGGGAATAAATGCTGCTGATGCCGATGGTGACGATGATGATAAGGCCTTTAAAACAAAAAGATGTTGTATTGCCCTTTGCGACCGACCCCAAAATCTTGAAATCTACGGTCAGCTTTTAAAAAAAAAAATATTTTGGCACCTCAAGGGAAATGCAACATTTAAAAAAAAGGCCTAACAATGATGAATGATGACGAAGTTATGATGATGCAGTTATATAGAACTGTGTATTTAATACGCATGCATGCTTAATACTATTTTCCCTTCTTTGGATATGTGCATGGGATCACACTAAACAGACAGACAAACATGTGGCATATAAGAGAGATAATAGAAGAGAAACAGGAGAGAGAGAGGGAGAGAGAGAGAGAGAGAGAAAGAGAATACCAGGCGGAAAATGCGCAGTATTAAAAAGATGATTGTGATAGATTGAATACAGATATTTTGATGAGAGCTTTCCCTGGTAATCTTCTTGTTTGGGGATTTTACGACCTTCTACCGACTACGAGATATATATATATATATATATAATATGAACTGCTATATGCGACAGATCAAAGAATGCACGTTCACAGGGCGTTCAGTGTGGCGCTCTTCTCACAGCTCTTCGTCAAATTCGCACGCCAGCAAAGTAAACACACCATTCGCCTTTCAGTACATACAGTCATTGTTCGTTTCGTATCCAGATTCAGAACAACAGGTTATGCGGTACACTGCAAGTGGTACCAATATTTTGTCGCCATCTGGTTTTGCATTGCTGTAACAATCTAGGGCACACGACATCTACTCAAGATGGCAAACGAACAAACGAAGGAAGAGACTTATGCTTACTACTACCACACAAATTACATCAGAAATGCCCGCGCCATCGCGATCGCCTGGGCCATTTTTACTCTATGTTTCTTCATCATAGTCCTGGTGGTTTTTGTGCAGCCATACTGGCTCGGTGATGGACCCAATGCCAATGGAATAGGGAACTTTGGACTGTACCGATACTGCACGAGCTACGGTACGACGGGGGCTCAGCCCTCATGCGAAGGAGGGGTGTTTGGCTTCGCCGGTGTAAGAGGGGCCGATGGGGAAGTCGTCCCCGCTATGGTGGCAGCGACTGTCTTCGTGGGAATTGCTGTTATTTTGGTGGCCTTATCCATTGTGTCCATGCTCCTTTTTCTCTGCAAAAGCCCCCTAAAAACGGGAACTGTATTCGCCATTTGCGGAGCTTTCCAGTTACTTTCAGGTATAGTATAGTAACATTATTTTTGCAATAGTCCCCCCAGTTTTTTTGGGGGTACATATTGGCTTTCATTTATATCAAATGATGATGTATAATAGATGTATTATATGAACGATGTATTGGAATTGGCCTATATCATATGCCTACAGTGTAGGCCTACACGGCTACAAGTACTGTACTCATATCATTCGATAATAATGAGAAATATATAAATCTTTTAATATCTGCATCTGCATCTTCTGTGACGTACATGCAATCACCAGCATCTGGGGTCGCGTACGTTGGGTTTGGGTCAAAATGCTAAACGCGCCTAAATATTGAAATGTGCTTCGCGGCTACAAGTCTAGTGAGTCCAATTGAGTTTAAAAGCTTCACATCGGTGAGCTTTTATAAATTCATCAAATATAAGGGCACTTTTCAAATGTAATGTAAAGTCGATCACCATAGTCTCAGGAACTAAATCTGCAGTCTTATTCTAACTATTCAAGATAGAGCAATTTTCAAATGGATGATGCTATTAGAGAAGTGGCCATAAATGTTACTCCATTAATGAAAAGATAAACCTACTTTATGTTGGATGTTGAATTTAGCTGAACATGCATGTGCAGATCAATGTATTTGTTTGTTTTGTGTAGAAGAAACGTTTCATTGTTTGAGAAAGAAGATAAATTAAAATATTTCTCTGACATATAAACATGTACAATGTAATACCTTAAACATAATACAGGTTTGTATATTTATTCTGTGTGGTATAGTAAAAAGTTTTGTAATTTTTTTTAAATGAAAAAAACAACAGTTTGTAAATGCAAAAGAGGCACTACAAATTCAAAGGGAAAAAAAAAATGCTCCTTACTCCCAAATCTCAGCTAGTAAAAGGGTAGTAAAATAAACGAGTAGGGCCATTATACACTTGCAACATTCACCAAAAAATACCAACAAGGAAGTGACCACCAACTTCAAGTATATTTTTTGTTAATATTTAACATTGATCAATGCATGACCCAGGTTTTCAAATGTTTTTATGTCTATGCATGTATCTTCTAAATCACAGGATTACATTCAAGAGTTTAGCATGCATGGTCTACATGTACATGTATATCTCCAAATCCCTAATTAAAGACCTTCAACTGGAAAATTTGTATAGTTTGGTCCTGTTCAGAGTAGTTAATTGGGGACTAATTACCTTTGAGCATTAAACTGATTTTGGGATGTAATGGTTTGACAATTCAAATGATTCTGAATACTCATTCATTGAAAAAGACATCAATCCTAAGTTAAATTTTTCTTTTGAAGTTACATGTACACACAAATATATCCAAGTGATTATGCTTATGTATTGACATAGATTGATGTTTTGATCGTTCTCACTTATTATATTACTTTTAATTTATCTTGGCAATATAAATTATGCTTGTAAATGTATAATATGCTGCTTTGAAAAATAATAGGCATGTTTACAAAGCAGTATAGAAGGTTGATATCTTATAAACATTCTTTTGAATGTCTACCAATTGTTGTCACTGTCCGAATTTGTGTACATTATTATGTAAATGGTGTACTTCATCTGGATCATTTCAGGAATCTCATTAGAATTGACATTTATTGCAAACCTGATAACATCTTATCCTTGTTCAATCATGGCTATGGGAGTTGGTAACCATGGATACGAGATGCAGGGAAAATAATCAGGCCATTGAATTTCATGATGTGGGAGTTTGTATTGTGAAAAGAGCATCATACTAAAGCGAGAGAGAGAGAGAACATTGCCTGCATGCGACCATCTGTCCCTTAATGTTCTCGCAATAATTTTTCAAATTGACGGTACTCTCACTAAACTAATGGGCTTAGTATAATAGCCAGCAATAATCAGTAAATGAATTAGTGAGTGAGGGCGTAATGCGAATACATTAATCATAAATTGTTTGCACCATTTTTTTGTTAAAGTGATCTGATCATCTGAGTGATCATGTATAATTTACATACATGTATGTAGGTTTCATAGAAATAGAGGCAACAATATGGTTAACATGTGTAGGCCTATTTAAGTTGTTTTTCTTCATGTAATGTATGGAAATATATCAGCTTAACTGTACTGATTATGACACTTTATCCTTTATTCCTTTCTGTGTTGAATTGGTAAGGCCTACAGTATCTAACTGTTTCTGTACATTTATGATCTGCCAATCTGAATTAATGTCAGTATTATTTTTATCATTAAGACAAATAATAAAGCGGTACCACCTGTTGTCCATTACAGTAGGAGCTTATCAATGAAATTGTAAGAAAGTAAAGCAAAGAGGAGCTTCAAGAGTATTGGTATTACAATATTATGTCTGAGCTCCAAATCGCTCCGGAAAAATCACACACTTTACAAGAAAATCTGTATATTTCTTGATGGAAAATCTGTAAAGAGCAAAGTCAGGCCTCTTCTGAAGTTAGAACTGCATTTTTAAAGATTTCATTTTGATTGTTGAATGATTTGTTTTTCTTGTCCAATTTCTATCCTATCTTTAAACTTGTTTTTTCTCTTTACGTTTTTTTTGTTAAGCCGAAATTCAGGTTCAAGGTCAGGTTTCTATCGGGCTGGCTGATATACTGTACATGTTTTAAACAGTCCAATAAATTCACGTTGAATTGAAACCAGCTGCTTTATGATCCTAGTTGTTTTAGAGGATAGCATGATAGATTACAATGCTTCACACAAATGGTACTTTACTGAATAAGCAATATTGAATAAGCAATATTGAATATTCACAAGTAAAGATTATTATATTGAATTTTGATTGGGGGGGGGGCAGTTCTTCACTGTAAAATCATGGTAAATACATTTAACTTAGATGTTCACTCTGAATGTGCTGTAAGAGAATGAACAAATTGTGCATCACAACCAAAAGTCTAATACTTGTTTCCATTGCTAGTTTATATTTTTGCTCTTGTTTTGTTTTATCCATTGTAATATTTTACCATTTGTTTCTTGTTCTACATTGTAATTTAACTGTAATGTAATAAGGGCTCTCTAGCTTGCAAAGCGTTTTTTTAAAATCTACTAAAGAGGCTACCCTCCATGAAGAACACATTATTAATTAACAAATCAAAAAAAACATTTGTAGTAAAATGTTTACCTTTTACCGTTTTATCTTTCTAGGTATCTGCCTTTTGCTTGGAATTCTGATATACCCCAGCGGTTGGAGCCAACACTCTGCCTACAAAGCGCTCTGTCAGGACACCATCAGTTACACCGACACCAAAGGCTGTGAGCTGCGATGGGTCTTCTTTCTTGCAATCATCGCTGTCTTTGATGCTTTCATCTTGGCCATTCTCGCCTTCATACTGGCCAGTAAGCAAGGCAAGCTCTACATGGACATGCACTTCTCGGACTACTACAAGAATGGCAAAAGTAAGTTGTCCTGTCTTCTGTTTGAGAGATGTACTTAGTAGGCCTATGTAGAAGACACTTTTGGAACTGATGGTACACTGAAAATTTTGTTGGTGTTATTATGAACCAATGAATTTGTCATTGCTGTACCGATTTGTTGGTTCATAATATCGATGACGAATTGCTCCTGCATATGTAGGCCTTATTTCATAAATACAGTGGAGGTAGATTTATTGGTTTTTAGATTAGGATTAGGGTTAGGGCAAGTGTTTGGTCCATGGTTGAAATAACAAAGAATCTTAGTGCGGGACCTGGACCGCTGAGGACTTGATAGGTCTTGTGAGGTGAAAGAATATGGTTTTACAGACCAGAGAATAGAGTAGAGGAAAAAAGCAGCTCAAGAATACTCAAAAAGAGCTGTGTATAAAAACTGTTACGAGTGCTAAAACAATTTTGCAGTGAACTTTTACACATTTTTGTTTTTGTCTTCAGAAAATCATGTGAAAAAGGTAGGTTTAAACATATCATGTGCTGAAAGACAGAAGGGTGTAACTTGAATCCTTTCTGTATACATCTTTTAGATACCTCTTAGGGCACACATAAATGTAGTTCAATGAGTAATGAGCATTGCATTTTTATATTTCTTTAGCAGGTAATGGAGTTCACCCCAAGCCAAAGAAGCACGGCACAGTCAATTCCACTATCTTCAACACCTACCCTGCCGTCCGAGAGAACAACCGACCCCGCATCAATGGATCCGCAGCCAATGGAACTGCAGGCAGAGGAGACAACACAGATGGCAGCAGCACCATCCCGAGAGTCGAAGATGACGTGTATGCCCAGGTAAGGCCACGATCGGTTCGTGAGGCAGAGAGCCACGGGGCTGCCGATGACGAGTTCTCGAGTACCACCCGCAGCTCCAAGAGCACCGGGAAGTCGACCCGGAAGTCCAACAATCGAGAGCACGATGTCTCGGTCTGAAAGTCGGTATTGATCTTTGGGCTACAAGAGCATGCGGAATGTAGGTTGTAGCAAATCATATGTGCTAGGTGTATATAACACTGGTTTAGTATCTTCCATGGATGTGTGCCTATGATACCAGCGACTATGGTCATCTGAATGGGGTGGTCGGTGTGGCGGGGAAGAGGGTGAAATGTGCTATGTCTAGTGTTCTTCCAAGAATGTGCATCGGATGATCCAGCCAGAACATTACAAAATACGTGAACAAATATTAAAAATATAATGAAGTTCCGCTTTTAAAAATTCCATCTGCCTTTTAAATTTCATATTGGATTCATTTGATACACTTAGATATATCTGTTCCTAAATCACATGACTTTAGGAATCTTTGTCACTATGATGTGGAATATCCATTGTTTCCTGTACACTTAAACAAAAATGTATTCTACAACAAAAATTCAAAGAGTCTTCAACTTCACTGTGTCAGGATTGGTTTTTGTTGAGAAGAGGCAGCTCCAATTCTTAATTTCCTTGTGTAATATACTTAAACATCAACTACTAAAAGTGGAAGAAGAAATGGCTGCAATTGAAATGTGTGATCGATTTTTATATTCAGTTGTTTAGTGCATCAAATGTATGTATATTTATGTTTTTAATTATGTGTCTTATAGCGTTAAAAATGGATTGGACTCCTATGTTGTCTCTGGCAGCCAGCAGGTAACCGTAAAAATAATTTAATCACCCATTTATTATTTTGTAGTTTAGTCAAGCACTGCTTTGTAGTTATAAATTGCAAGTAAGCTCTAGTTACTTTACATATACATAGCCAGAAAACTTTTAAATGAAGAATAAGGGATTATAACAAGGATTATTACTTTAATCAAAATCAAGAAGGAAAATGTGAACAAATGACTACAATCTTTGTAGTTTATGTGCATGATTCCTCATGCTTTACCTTAAGCAACAAACATTTATGTGCCTTTAATGATGAGCTGACTTATTGCAATCAACAGAATTGTAAATTTGATAGGCAGCCTAAAACATTTTTTGCACATACATGTATATAAAGAAGAGTATGGTATATGTAGCCAAAATACAAAGAAATCTCAAAAGACATTCAGTAAGTTTTGTAATGTATCATTGATTCTCAAATTCATGAAAGGACCTTTAATCTTATTTATTTAGAATTTACAATTGTGCAGTGAATCGATGATGCATGATTCTTAAAGGTAGTGGGAAAGGGTATGCAAAGTATGGTCTTTATCAAGTTTATTGCACATGTGGAATTGATCAAGTAGAAAACAAATAGGAAAGAAATTTTCCATTGAGGAATTTCATTCATGTATGCATGAGATATTGTATATCAGCAGAACTTCTGAAATAGATGCATGTGCACTGCAGGGTGTTTCTATGAATATTAGTCCTTAAAAAGCCTGTTATGATAATCAATGTTGCATGCCATACTAGAACCCATTATTTTTTCATGATTATTCATTATCTATATTCATCTGCCCATTACAAGTGACTAAAACTAAGTGTACATGTACAGTAAATGCATTAAAGATATACATGTAATCATTGCTTATAGTGATTAAAACAATAATTGTGTTCAAATGTCAACTAGAGCAAGTGAGCAACTGATTTTTATAACATGTGTAAGCTTTCTTAGAAAGTATGACATTTAGTCAAATTAATGCAAAGTGCAAATTGCTCGCTACTTACACTAGGTAAGTGCTTATATTCATATTCATATTCATATTTATTTCATTTCAACAGAAAGGTAAACAAAGAATTACATTTGATTTCATACATAATTCATTTTTAGCTATACAAATAAACTTGGCACATAATAAAATTATTACAAGTTCTTAATTTCTGAGGAAATGGGATCCACTAAAAGCAGTGCTTGTAGGTTGTGATCCCCAGGTATAAAGGTATCCTGCATTTATTATTTAAATGGAAGTTATTGATATGATATGACCATACTTTGTGCATGGGTTTGCTTTTAAATATTTTAGTAAAAGTTATTGATATGATATATGATCAAACTTTACAATTGTGTTTGCCATTAAAGATAAAGTTGAGCACTGGTTTTGCATTTAACATCGTACAAAAAACTGTATTGAATCAATTGGGTAAAAGTTGATTATGTAGTTAATAATAATAAAGTATACAGGTAGGTTTTTGAATGATCATGATGAAAAGAAATCTACACTGCTCGTTGAAAACCTCTCACATAAATAAACATTCGGGAGTCTACACCCAAATGACTTGGGTCCAAACTCGTCAGCTATTTTTCATCATATTTCTGATAAGAGGGCACTTGCCTACTATGATATTCTTTCTTCCAAACTGACATGTTAAGAAAATAAATATGTTCACAAAAATTTTAGAAATTTTTACCAGGACTCAACTTTGTCTTTAATCTGTGTAAACTAAATTACTGCAACAGGTGGAATTTACAGGTTGATTATGACCTGTCGTAGAATGACGTGGCCGCTTTTACTCAGAATTGTTATTACTCAAACATGGGAAAAGAACATTTGGATTTCTGTTAATCCAGTAGGGCTATATACACATTCATTGAATGGCAATTCAATGTCATTTAATTGTCAATAATCATTCACTATCTTAATGATTAATTAGTATGTGTAATTCATTAAGTCTTTTCATGAAAAAAACGCATGTACATGTATTTCACTGTTCTTATCTTAAAATGACAAATTAATTATAATGTCCATGTGTATGTCGATTTCCAATGATGATTAATTTTACCAGAAGTGCGAAGTGAGAAAAAAAATTGATCTACATCAATCTGAGAAAGTGTTGAGGTCATCCACGGAGCTTCTATTGTAGTACACAATTAATACATTTTTTCTAATAATGATATTACATGTGTAATGTACAATTCTTTCTCCAAGATTACGGCTGACAACCCTTAAACTCATGATTGGTCAACTGATGTCATGTGACTCATGTCAGCAGAACGGATTCCTGATCGTATGTACTGTAGATGTGATTTGGAGAAGAGAAAGAAAATTGAACATTTTTCACAACTTCTCTCTCAGAGGACATGAAAATTACGTGAGATGACGTCGAATATGCAAAGATGATTTAAAAATAACAGTAGAATTTGTGGAGGGTGCAGTTTGCTTCTAGTCTTCAATTTATATGCTTGCCAGGTGTATACACTACACATGTAATAAAATAAGTGTTATATTGTTCAGAGAAAGGCAAGTTCAAAGTATTTGACAATTGGAGTCCCATACGTTACCGAGTTCTGACCATAAATTGACATCAAATTAGTCGTTTCACTTCATATTAAATATTGTTACATGTTAGATATATAAGTAACGTATGGGACAAAATAGCTCAGACTTGTTCTAAGAAAAACAGATCAGTTTTTATCTTATTCCTTCATGATCAAAGTTGTTTTTAAAAAAAGGATGATGAATTATAATATTTTTGGGAATGTTGCTGAAATTGTATAAAGATGATATATCACATACAGTATGCATAGGTAATATAGGACTATGTAGATCTTATGAATCAGATATGGAGTACTTAAGATATGTCTATTTTAGTATTAATCTGTATATACTGAGCACGTTCGTATTATTACTAATCTTTAATTGTTTTCTCATTCTTTGTAGACCTATTCCGACTCTTTTGTACTCTACGACTCTTTTGCAACTCAGATTTTTCCTCTTTTATTATTGAATACTTGTGTATATTGTTGTTTTATTTTGCTTTCCCGAATATACGAAAACTATATATTTTCTTTAATACCCAGACGTTCCTTGCTTTGAATGAAAGAAAACGAACGTGTGTTTTTTTTAATGGCTATTTTTATACAATTATTAAAAAGTGTAGTAAATGGTTAATAAATGTACGTGTATAAGCTAATTTCTTCCCTTTTATGCTGAGAGTTTTCCTCCCCAAATTTGCGGTATAATTTAAACGAGGAACGATTTATGTTCACTTTAAACAACAACTCTCAGGTTTGGACTTTAATTGCCTTATCTGTGATTACATGTATGTTTGAGTATATATTGCACGAAGACCCCGTCAATTCATAATCTCGATGAAATTTAAGAGGGGTTATTAAGAACAAAGGTTGGTTCCAAACAGTGTCCGCCTATTTACAATGATTTAGCAAATGATTACGGAAGTTAAACAATGATGAGAGATATCAAATTGAATGTATATCGTTTGATTTTATCTATTATTTGCTTCGACTGGGGGAAACCCAGCAAGTTGAGAAGAAAGAATAAGGATGTAGTCAAGAATTTCAAGACAATGCATGCATGGGATGACGGTTTTGTTACCCAGATTAAAGTTTGTTTCATTAAATGCAATATAGGCGTATTAGGTTGTGCCGAAATTTGAAAACGCCACAATATTCGGTATTGATAAAAAAAATAAAAAAATACTAGGACGATTTAGCGTGAAAAAAAATGTCTTTGTAGATTTTTTTTTGCAGGGGGAGAGGGGGGGGGGGTGGGGGGGATAACATTCCAGATTTTCTTTCTCCTTCATTCTTTCGTATGTGATAAAGTCTGATAGACCCGTGCCCAAGTTACCCTTTAATATAAAGCTGTATATACTTAATCAAACAAGGCGTACATTCGTACATGCCGTGTTTCAACTGAATGTCTAAAAGCTCACAGTTCAATTATTGTGTAAATAATTCATAAACCTATGTAAAGTTCAGTTATATTCAGTTTTTATTCGTTTTACTGCATTTGGATAATATGAACCCTGTACACCTATACAAACATGTATAACCTCACCCATAATGTACTGGTATGTCGTCTCAGAAAGAAAAAATGGCGACCGGTATTCTAACATGCCATACATTTTTTTAAAGGTTTATATAATTTCAGCACCCCCTTTTAACATCGACACGCTTGTACTTATTTGATACACAATAATGATGTACATGTATAAATATATATTTATCAACTAGATTATTTAGGAATAAAAAAAATACTTGCTTTGTAAAATTTGTCTTTAATGCGTTTTTATGTTATATGTGTAAATATTGACTTTCGAGTGTCTTGATGTGCCAACTGGAACAATGTACTATATATAGATTCTCCAATTCAATCCTCAACAAATCGTGCCACATTTTACTAGTATTTTCTACCAATTATGACGCTCTATAGCATGGACCATGCATTGTGAACAGCTGCAGTATTCTGTCTCTCTCTCTCGAAGTATTCTGCTTTCTATTTTTATTTATTCTGTTTCAAGCTGTATCAGGGACTTTCAGTTCTACCAACTATTGTCGTTAACCGCAATAAGTCAGAAATTGTCAAAGAGCTATTGTTGTTTTGTCAATGTCGAGACTTTTGGACAAAGCGAGCCTTATGGGGCGAATTTTTCATTATTTCGAACGTGGGTTACTGTGCCAGATTTCAATGCCCCTTTTCTTCTGAAATGTGGAATCAGAAAATGACTGTACATACAATATGAAGTTCTTGGAGCAAAACTATGTTATAGATGCTAAATTTCTTTGACTTGCTATCGTTCTGCCCATGCTAAACATAATGCCTACATTATCATACATTACATTTTGTGAACCCTCAAAGAAGACTTTTTGTTCAGGCCTGTTTGAATAAGCAGAGGTTATATCTTTGTGAAGAACTTGGAGTTGTCATTATTATAAAGTAATTTTATCAGTCACAGTTCTTATATTATTTACTCTCTTTATCCGAAAGAGGTCTGCACGTATCAAGATAAGAACCGTCTTGCAAATAATACACTTCTAAACCTTCATGGGACCAAAAAGTGGAACCGATACCACCAATACATGACACGCCTATTTCGCGGCATTACCTCCGCACATCACACGCACACACAACCACGCACTCACATACAATGACATTTCGAATGTTTTGCAAGCTATATACATAAGGTATAAACTTCAAGTTTTATAGGGGTTATAAATTATGGGTGGAGTCCCGATCTATTACTGCCTAGCATATAATGATGCATCAAAATGCGCAGAACATCATAAAGCACCATAGTTTGGCTAACACTGCGCTATAACTTGCAATTAAAAAAAATGTTGAGGCAGTATGCCCTAAGAAATTACATGACATATATTTAAAAGAAATAGGTACCGTCCCTTACGTATTGAGTCTATCCCTCAATATCTCCATTGAGTGAACTCAATGTTGGAGTTAGAGGAATAAAGTATAACAAGTCATTAGTCTTACTATTGCTCATTAAAAGGGGATTATACAAGTTCCTTTTATCTTTTCTCATCCAAATGAATCCGCTTAAAGTCGATGATCAGCTATTTCAGCCCAAACGAAAATACAAAAGATAGATAAGGCTTGATGAGCTCAACTTCAACTGCTCTAGAATACTAACATGCACGACAGTCATCGTGTACGATCGTGAGAAACTTCACACACCCGAACTCGCCCGTCTCATGAAGATAGCACACACCTTGGCAGAATGAGTAAATGACGACCGTTACGCATGCACGACGCACGCGGTACTCATGTTATCCAAGTACAGACCTATAACGTTAGCTTGGTCACACTGTGGTTGTGCATTGGTGCACAGTGATATATTGCAAACAGGCAATTGCACCTGCAACAAAAGATTTCCAAGGATACTTGATTGTATCATAATCGATGGCCTGCACTAGGAACCAAAAAGAGGCAAAAATCACGACTGTTCTCTCTCACTTTCTTTAAACCAACTCTTGTTTGTGTAAATCTGCCTGTATATATTCAAAGTCATGCGGCAGTGCATGGGGTTTTCCAGAGGTTTTAAGGTGTACAGATTGTGAATGCTCTTCGTC
Source organism: Strongylocentrotus purpuratus (assembly GCF_000002235.5). Lineage (NCBI taxonomy): Eukaryota > Metazoa > Echinodermata > Echinoidea > Camarodonta > Strongylocentrotidae > Strongylocentrotus > Strongylocentrotus purpuratus. Next base: position 19,697 of record NW_022145544.1, on the reverse strand, counting down.
ATTTTATTAGATTGTACACGTGATAGCTTTTAGCTAAATTTATCATCACGGTTGTACTTCATTAATTTACTCAAACGTCACGACTTGGTACTTTCTAAATGTCACTATTGAGACGCTCCAATCAAATTAATGGTGAAGGATTTTGACAAGTCCGAATTTTTATTTGATTAGAAAGATAAAAATGTAATTGGATTGACTTTCTTGAGAACACACAATATCACACCTCTATCTCCTCCATTTTCGCTGATTTTGAAGAGCACTTTTATCTACAGTTACAACTATACAGCTATATAGGTTCCAAAATCTACGAAACAATCATCACTGCAAATGCTTTCACTCATTACTTATTTTAATGTTTTTTTCCGATGTAAATGTGGCTTGCTGAAAATCACATATTTCCTTAAAATCAGAAAAAATGGATATCTATCCTCATTCGTAAATGAACATATTCTATGGTATAGACTGATAATAATATTACCGGTTCTTTTTTTTTTGCACAAAGACTAGCTTTGTTTGCAATATTAGCGTTCAAATCCTTTGGGCGTTCAATCTCACTTGTGCAAACGCAGAATATTGATTTTCGTCAAGTGGTATGAAAATTCTGTTTTCCTTCTGGGTGTGAAACATAATTCCACGTCAATACGCTTTAGAGACGAACCAATCGATGCGATTATAATACGATTTAGAAACAATGAATTTTTACCGGGCTGGAAGATATTACAATAACATCATAACTGGAGAGTCTGACCAACGCATGCATTTGTGGCTATCTACAGCATCAAATCGAATCGTATTTATTGCAAAAAAGTGCAGTATTGCAACTGTTATTTTTTTGTATGCTACCAATGTACCTCTTTTTTTATTCAGTGCGCTCTTTCACATTGTTCTTATACCTTCTATAGATGCACTAGATATATGGGGCCTTTATTGGCGGATAAGAGAGTGGAGCTAGCCGTATAGGAGAATAATAACCCTCAGTGATAAAATTGAAATTGTACAAGAACTTGATAATAAATTGACTATTTACGACTTTAAATCAGCGATTCCAAAGGCAATCAAGGGTCATAGAACATAGAGCAAAAACGTAAATCAATGGTATACCAATGATATTTTGAAGGATGTAAAAACAAGGTGGAGAGGCGCCAGAAGGAGCTCCTTTCTTCTGTCTTCTTTCTTCTTCTCCTTCGTTCTCCTCCTCTCTTCTCTTCGTCTTCCTAGTCTGATCCTATCCTCCTACTCTTCCTTTCTTTTCTTCTTCTCTTCTTTTCATCCTCCTCATCCTTCTTCTGCTCCTTCCCCCCCCCCCCTCCTCATATTCATATTTCTTCTTCTTCTAATTATTCTTCTGCTCATTCTTCACCTTTTCTTTTTCTCTTCATTTTTTCTGCTTCTGTTTCTTCTTCTTCTTCTCGTTTTCTTCCTCTTCGTCTTATCCTATTTTCCTCCTCCTTCTCCTCTTTCTTCGTTGTTCTTCACATCCTCCTCATCCTCCTCCTTCTCTCCATCTTAATATTTCTTTTTCCTTCTTCTACTTATTCTTCTGCTCAATCATTCTTCTTGTTTAAGATGTATTGTATATCAGTCTTATTGTGTGTGTTATGGCGCTTAGAGACTTCTTCTTCTAATATATCTTTATGTTTATAAGTAATGTTTTTATTATTATTTTTCTATTATCTTCTTCTTCTTCTTTCTTCTCCTTCTTCTTCTTCTTTTTCTTTTCTTTTTCTTCTTTTTCTTCCTTCTTTTTCTTCTTCTTTTCTTTTTCTTTCCTCTTCTTCTTCTTCTTCTTCTTCTTCCTCTCCTCCTCCTCCTCCTCCTCTTCTTCTTCTTCTTCTTCTTCTTCTTCTCCTCCTCCACCTCTTCCTCCTTCTTCTTCTTCTTCTTCTTCTTCTTCTTCTTCTTCTTCTTTTCTATATTCCTTTTGTCTGGTATTGCAAGATATTATACTTCAGATGAAATGACTCCTGGTAAGTTCAAAGCACAGATTATGTCCCTTTAGCTCTCAATAAACAAAAGTATTTTTAAGCATAATCTTCTGATATTTTCGTGATTGACCGAATAAACAAAATTGTTAGGGTAAAATGGTGACGATTTTGTTTTCAAAGAATAGGATGGCAGCATCGAATTTTTTTCTTCAAACTAGTGATATTGCCGTGACAAATTAGGAACAAATTCAAGGAATTTATTACTGATAATTTTAGAGAGTTATAGGCAGAATATTAAATTAAATTAATGAAATTGTTTTTTTCTTTAAAACAGGAACCAAATCATCGTAATCTACCTTAGAGCTTTTTATATGCATTATAGACACACACAAAACAAAAACAAGAAAAATGTATGAACATAAATAAATCATGTTTCTATCTCTCTTTTTTGTTTCTTTGTTTTAATTTATGCTTTTCCCTTCTCTATTCCCTTTTGGGGGGCAAGTTTTGACATTTCTATCTCTTTAATAACGGTTGTCTAACATTAAATCTAATATAAACAGAGAATTTGAGAAAGGGAAATATTGGGTTCCGGAAAGAGAAAGCCAGAGAGAGAGAGGGGAGAGAGAGAGAGAGAGAGGGAGGTGGGAGAAATTGAGGGAGAGAGAGAGAGAGAGTGAGAGATAGAGAGAGAGAGAGAGGTAGAGAGAAACGGTAAAACGGGAGATCATACGAAAATTCAAACAAAATGTCCACGAGACCGATTTCACTCTATTGCGTACAATAATAACAAAAAGAAAAACATTCCATACTCATAAAATCAAGGTAATATCACCTCATGTTCAATGTGCATAAAATATAAGGCTTAATATTCACATCATTAACATTATACCACCATGGGCGGACGGGCAAACATTCCTTAGCAAAGTGTCATGACTTTTTGACTTTCCACCTTCCACCCTCTTAAAAAATATATATGACAAGCAAGCAAAAATGAATTGATACTTTTTTTTATGACACAGCAACTGGCGTTAATAATGAGGCAAATGTACACTATCAAACACATACATATTATTTGTCAGGGTTTATCGGCACTATACACAATATATATATATATATATATAATATATATATATATATATATAATATATATAAAAATTTATACGAAGAGACTTCCTCAATACCCGAATGTTGGATTTTCAAATTGTCAGGGGGCTACAACCTGTTAAGCAACCTTTTGTATATACCTCTAAATACAATAAATTGAAACATTACTTGTTTATGAAAACATATAGAAAGAGAAAAAAAATAGACAATTGTCATGTGATAATGCCCTCAAGTTTCGACGAGTATCTGTTCTAGATTGCGGAACAGTGCACTATCTAGCGCTGTTTTCATACTAAGTGAGAAATGCAGACAATAATTTCATCCATTGGTCGTGATTTTGATAATGAAAAGTGTATTTTTAGTGCTCTAAGGAAACAAAATATTATACAATGCGTCTCCTTGTTTGAATGTGTTGCCCATGGAAACAACACGTGATGAATAAATAATGTGGGCGTTTACAAAAATAAGGCTGACTTCTGAAAGTATTGTCTTCTTCGTTGTGCATGCCCCCTTATCTTTTTTTTTTTAAATTGACTCTCTTCCTCTCTTTTCCTTTCCATATCTCTATCAGTTCTCGCCTTCATGGCGCCGGTAGCCTACATATAAATTTTTCAATAAAACCAACAACGACATATTCTCATTAGATGAAATATAGACACACACACACAAAAGTTATTTAGAAGGAAAAAGAAAAATAATGATGTAATGTTCTACATTTTACAACGCTGATATATTTTTAGCATAGCACATTAAAAGAGGTGTGCTTGACATGAATGTATAGGTCTAATACACTAATCATGAAAGATGTGAAACAAATTTAATGGATGCAAAGTCCGAACGGTTTGACTCACAGAGGGCGCACCACACTGTAACCAAAATAATCGCATAAGTATGGAACATTTTCATACTGTTGTCTGTGTATACAATATAAAAGCAATTATGTGTATAGTGTATTATACTTTGTAAACCTTGTGTGCTCACTTTGTGATATATTATAACATATTCTTTCTACACTACGAATCACAGTGTGGACAAACCACAGTGTGGCCAGAGTAGATTTGGAATATGGCCATATTTGAAGACACCGTGTTCACACTTTTATACTCAGAGTGTGACATTGTATGGAATACTCCTGTCACACAACGAATCACGGTGTGGACGCACCATTTTGTGATTACAGAATATATTTTAAACACGTTCGTGTTGAATAGGTGAAACACTGTGCTAACACATCTTTTCTTATCATTGTTCCACACTATGTCCGCATAGGAAATTACACCGTGATCCAACAGCGTAGTCTTACTGTGTATCCGATATATGATGCTTTCACACTGTTCACATGTTCACATTCACACACACACACACACACACACACACACTTTTTTTTTTTTTTTTAACAATTTTGTTTTATTTCTCCAAATGTGTAATACAAACCATGACATACAATTGAATAAAATAAACGTATTCAATATTGATGCTTTTACATAAACATGCACAAACTTATTTGCAGTATAATATAACTTAGCAACAAAGTAAACGTATAAGTACCTAAACATAATATGTCAATTGTAAATGTTATTCACTTATATATTACAAACACACACGCACGCGCACACGCACACACGCAAACACACACCCTGTGTGATAGCTTGTGACCACACAGAGTTGACTCACCAAAGTATAAAACAATTGAAACACTTCCGTCACCTGTTGACGACATAATTTGATTAAACGAATTCGTTTTCACTGGCTGCCTGCCGTAGCAACAAACGGAATTGACAAAAGACTTAACTCCGTTTCGTTGACGATCAGACATAGACGAAAGACTTCATGCATGGATGATTGTCAATGAAACGGAGTTAAGTCTTTTGTCAATTCTGCTTATTTGTTATTGTTATTGTTATTCCTAGCTCATTTTTTCCTGATTGAGGTGACATATGAAAGGGCAGAAACTGAATATTCTAGAAATGTGAATTTTTCTTCGAAATTCAAATACCGCCCGCCAAATGACTTTTTGGTTTCCTTCATTCAAATTGCTTTTAATCACTCATGCGTGAAATATTCATTATATGAGTTGCATCAAATGAAAGAGGAGGATCTAAGCTTTACAAATATGTGTCATTTATTAATTATAATTGTGATTAAGTTATGATAAAAAGATCGATAATTCTCGCTTTCGTTTTTTGGGGTCGCGCTGTATAACACTGAGTTCCCTAGGTCATACAGCCAATACTCAACATATTCAATTGGTTTTCGACACTCGGACATTATTTTTGATGCTCTTTTGGAAAACGAAGAAAAAATTCTAAAAATAGATTTCTTTTTTAATGTCACCGTAGCTTCGGTATATAATATTTTAATTTAACATTATAGCATAGACGGCAATTAGTTTTTAAATCCGATGAAAAGTAACTATTAGCATATTTGGGTAAGTATTAGACCTTGAAAAAAAGGCAACATATACTTTGAGAGTTCAATTGTTATATACATATTTACAACAACAACGAATATTACAGGATAGTAAATTACTGGATAATGTGAACAATAATGCATGTAATCTAGTATAGCAATTGAATGTACACTCTTAAATAACATTAAAAATACAAATGTATTTATAACTGATAATAAATTATATGAAATCATTCTTTAAGTTTGAAAAGCATTATATCGTCCTACATTCAGTGCTAAGAAAACAGACACTAAACAAAATTCCTCTTGTCATTTTATCTTATTGGAAATCGATAATGCAAGATTGTTTGAACATGTATTTAACGGTGTTCACAGAGCTTGCCATTCTCAATGATCTGTCCGGGATCTGTCCAACTAATTCCATGCTATAATCGAAGAAGCGAGGGGGGGGGGGCTATATGTTTAAAGCATTTTTTATACTTTGGCACAGAAAGTAAACCTTCAACTGCCTGTCTCGTATTATGCTGATGAATGTCACTCACTTTAATTAAACTTTCTTGTAAGTAGGATGGCGCCAAAATGATTTGTGCATTTGCACATCATTAACACCCTGAAATTCAAAACTTTTCTCAATTGGCATCCATTTCTTCCCCTCACACCAAATATTTGAGGCTAAGCGAGGAAATGAACAATGCCACCCCTCCCCTGAAAAAATGGTTCCGTAGGTGATTATTATGACTATTAAAACGCTTATGATTGTAAAACTGAAAGAAGGAAAATGTTATCATATTGCAAAAGTGATGGTAATGGGATTGGCACTGCCATCTGCACTAAACAGAAGATAAACTAACAGGTGCGGTAACAGGTGCACTAGAGGACGTCTCTACTAATTTGTGCTCAAAGACAGGATCATGGCTTGCTCGAGAGCAGATGAAGATGCCTTTGAGTGCGGTACGAAACTGTGGATTCCTGGCTGTATAGATGAAAGGATTCAAGCATGAATTGAAGAACGCCATTGTTATGAGAGAACGTTGTAGTGGACTCCCGAGGTAGCTCCTTGCAATGAAACCCATGTTTGCACAGAAGAAGGCAATCTGAGATGGAGCCCAGCAAATGATAAACACTATTATGACAATGAGCATCATCTTGAGAACGCGAGTGCGGGCTGTAAGGTGGTTTGATGGCTTGGCGGTGACGGATCCTTCGGTTAAGATCTTGGAGAAATGTTGGGCCTCTTGATGAAGTTTCTTGGCGATCAACAGTTGAGTCAAAAGGATCAAGAAAGTGGGTACACCTATGCGCAGACAGACGAAGTAAGCGGCAAAGGCCATGTCGCCTTCAGGGGAAAACCTTTGACGAACGCAACGTCCAGTGATGTCATCAACTTTAAAGATAAATATGTCCCTGCTTCCCGCGGTCATGAACGTCAACCACACCAGAGATGTACAGATGTACACCCGCCGTTTAGTGACCATGCGATTGAAAGTCAGAGGATAGACAACTGCAAAGAAGCGGTCAAAACATATGATGACGAGTTGATACGAGGACACCGTGATGAGCATCCATTTCATAGTCTGTGAATAAATGAATATACAATACAAGCGTCCAGCTGCACTTAATGGCATTGTTTGAGCTCTTGGGAGGGGAATCATTGCAATGGATAATAGGAAATCTGCAACTGCTAGATTTCCTACCAAAATGTCAGTAGAGCGACTTGAGGAATTCTTCCGGAACACCACAAGTATAACCAGTAGGTTCCCCACTATCCCTAGAATCGCAGAGACCAACTGCAAATCTATCCACCAAGGCCACTCCATTGCCCGCCAAGACCACCCAAATGTAGCCTTTGGTAGCGTTTCTTCGGAACGGTCTTCGATTTCAGTGATATTTAATGGAAATTCGGTAGGACCATCATCGTTGCTAGTAGCATCTGACAATCGTATGATGGTGCTAGACTCAGATTTGCGGCTGGTTGATTCGTACGCCATAACCGTTGAGAAAGAATTTGACTCTGGAGGACCAGAAGTTCTTTGGAGATCAATAGTTGATTGGTTTGTTGCAAGAGACCCATGATGACCGACATCAGAAGGACAAGCATGGAATAGAACTTGGAATCCATCTTCAAACGGCAAAATACAATGTACGTCTACCTGATGAGGGATGAAATTTTTAAAAGAATACGAAGACAAAAAAAAGTCATCTTTTTTTCCCAAGCAAACCAAAACAACAAATTTAACAGGCATAGTGATGGTGGTATTAAACTAAACGAAATAATCGTCTGTTAGGAGCCACAAGGGCGTTAACTCATATTATCTAACACAGAGTTTATATACTTCTGGCTCTGGAGAGGCAAAATATTCTTTAAAAATTCAATGTGGATGAAAATTTAAAAAACACTTCAAGATTTCCTGCATTAAAAAAATGAGTGACAATCCAACAAAAAAAATGCAACTTTGAGCTTACCTGATCGTGCTTTCGTAAATATCGGCAACTGAAGCGGTTGGTCTCTCTACTGTTATCACATCCAAGCATCCCCGTTTTATAGGGTTCGGTGGCATTTAGTGCTATACGTGTATTTCATCACTCTTAATTTTTTTCTCCTTAATGTAGATATTCTATATGCTATTATAGTCACTCTACTGATTTGTGCAACGACAGTGTTTGCGACAAAATTAAAAGAAATTGCACTTATCTCCAACATAACTACTTCTTTAAAATGTCTAATTGTCAAGACGATGATGAAACTTGATTTAAAAACAAACTTCAGGCTTCAAACTTTGTCAAAGTAATCGTTCAATCGTGTTCATCCTTGAAATTATTATATATCTTTCATTAAATTTCCAACTTCCACTTTTGAGTGGACAGGAAATGTACTTTCACGATAGCCAAGTGACTCTTTTTAACCATTTCAAAATAATGTACTGTTTAAGATATTCACTTTGGTAAAAGGTGGTCAACTGTTGAAGGTTAGCTACAATTAAGTGGTTAATGGAAGCCTTTATAAAAATTGCATGCATTTCGCCCTGCCATAATTATAAAGAAAGTAAATATCATGCGCCGAAGACTAATGGATTTTGAGAAGTATAAAGATGGATGTAATGGACTTGAACAACATAAATTATATTCATGATATAGGTCTACAACTATTTTGTATAGTTTATACGCGACAGGTAAGTGCTTTAGAGTTATGTGACCAGAGGCGGCGCTCCTGGGTGAGGGGGGGGGGGGGCACAAAGGGTCACAATGCCCTCTATATTGAAAAAGTTCCCCAAAAGTATTAGTTTGTACTCCTGAAAACGACTCTTCCTATACTTCCAAGAAATGCCCCCTTTGAACCCCTGATAAATGGCCTTATTCACATTTGATAAGTGCCCCCTTTTACTGTCAACTGCCCCTTATCCTTTCTAATGAGTATCCTTTCCCCTTCCGATAAATTCCTTTTTTCAAATCTAATAAAATATGTCCCTTTTCAAACGTGAGGAATGCCTCTGGTCACATCTGATAAGTGCGCTTTTTCAAATGTGATAAGTTCCCTCTTGTTTCTTTCATTAAGTGACCCCTTTCTTTCCAAATAAATTCCCCGTTTTACCTATATTTCTCACTGTCGCTTGATGAGATGGTGCCTTAAAACCCGAACAAGATTGGTTATTTTCACTAATAATAGTTGGTCGGTTGCAATGCGACCTCAAATATGTTGTAAAGATCTCAAGATTTTTGCTCGCTCTCAAATGAATCTTCAGACGACCACCACCATTGGCGTAGCAAAAGGGGGTGTGTTAGAATTTTAAAGACACCCTTTTCTGTGTTTTACCCATGTTTCTATGCCCCCCCCCCCTGGCAAAAAAGAACAAAAAAGTAAAAATGTTTTTTTTTTTTTGCTCAACGGGGGAAGGGGGTGATGTTGAAGAAAAAAGGATTGTTCACCCCCCCCCTCCCCCCAACGGGGGGCTGAGCAAAAAATAATAAAAATAATAAAGGAAGAAAAAACGAAATAAAAAAATTAAGAACGGGGGAAAATAAAACAGGAAAGAAAGGTAAGGCAACATTTTTGGTTTACCACTTAACACTTTTTTGCGTAATAATTCCACTTGTTTGATGTACCGTAATTTCATTAAGTCGAACTTTTTGTAGGGCCTAATGTTTTGTCTTTTTGGGTCTAGCTTCATACTAAATTTAAAGACTGCATACGTATGTATTCATAAACTGTATAAAGACTAAATTGTAAGACTGTATACAGTCATATTCTGTCAAAAACGGCGATCCTTATGGTGAACGTTCATTTGCCATGCTGCCCCAGCTTTTAATGAATAGCCTCCCCTATTTTCTTAGAAACATTAATACGATGGATTCGAAAACAAATATACCATGAACTTAGAGACGCTAGTTGAAATTATGGATTGAGGTGGCAGGAATAGCACTAGTTTTTTCAGGGGCGTAGCCCCGAAGAAAATAGTGCCATTTCTGTCACCGAGGAATCCATAATTTCACCAGTGGCTTGAAATATTGCATGATTATATTTGTTATATATTTTTCAAACCAACCTTCATGAAAATAATAATAATAATAATAATAATGATGATAATAATTTCTGTCATCGAGGAATCAATACTGATAGCACGTTCATCTTGATCGATCGCATATAATGACGTCATCTCTTCTCTACCCTTGCTTTTCCTTTCTCCTTTGTTTTTATTTTCATTTCTTTTGATTGTTCGTCTTGTGTGTGTGTTCATTTTTTGTTTTTTAATTCTGCTGTACTTGTTATCGTGTGTTTTAGTGTTGCGGGGGCGGGGCAGTAGGTGTTCTCTTTCTCTTTAGAAAAAAAACATCTTTTATCATATATCTTTTTCTTTCTTTTTGTCATAACTCTTTTTTCTTTCTGAAGGAAATTTAAAAAAATTATTGCGAAAAAGAAGAGTGATAATTTGAAATTTATATGCAAGCTGGTCGAGGAAATTCTGTAAATTTATGTGCGATTTGTTTAAAATGTGAAACCATAAAATTGTTGATGTGAATATTTTTCGTCTATAAATTTGTAACTTCATTTACAAATATATTTTATATTAAAATGTATTTGTAACCTAGTATAGAAATGTCAAAGTTCACTTACAAATTTATTTAGGCCTACACCTATTATGAAGATCATTTGTAATTTTATATAAAATGTTATAAATTATGTAAAATTTTCTTTATGAGAGAAGAGAAAAAAACATGGCAACAAAATAAAATCCATTGTATAGTGAACTATGCCATGGATGACGTCAATGTAGAATACATTGTTCTTATCGGTAACATCATAGCAATGTTATGTTTGGTCACGTGATGCTATGTTGACCAATCACTTGACGGGATTTCCTTAATACAAAATATAATATTCCATAACTGAAACAGATAAAAAAACTCGGTTACCTGTTTTCTCTTAACTTAACCTAACTTAACTGTGTAATGCGCTCTACATGAATGTTTTTTTTATTTTTTTTTAAATTATTATTATTATCATTATCATAATTATCATTATTATCATGCATTATCAATATTATATTATCATTATTTGTTATTATTATTACTATTATTATTATTATTATTATTATTGTTATTATTATTATTATTATTATTATTATTATTATTATTATTATATTATTATTATATTATATTATTATTATTTATTATTATTATTATTATTATTTATTATTATTATATTATTATTATTATTATTATTATTATTATATCATCATCATCATCATTATTATTACCATTATCATTTTTATTATCATTAAAGTCCATTCTCTAGGAATTTACATTTTCATTTTTATAGGAAGTTGTCTATTGACAAATCTAGTAATATTCGTTTGATCATGCTTTTCCTCCAAGAGGATGGGAACTCTTCTCATACCCGTACCAGCCCTTTACTAGAGGCTTATTCGATGAAACTTCTTTATAAAATGAGGGAAGACAACATTGGGACACATTCCCTCCATTCTTTCCAGGCCAGGTCAATATTGTACGCAGGCCGTACGCTTTTACCCTTTGGAAATGTAAACTTAAACCCCCCTTTTTTTTTTTTTTTTTTTTTTTTTTAAATTATTAATTCCCATGGCCGACCTAAAAAAGGTGATTCAACGGAGCAAAATGTCAAATTTCCAAATTCGAGACCAAAAGTGTTAACACTTATTCAGCTCCTGAGTCGTTGCGATTTTTTTGGGACCAAAAAAATGTGTCCTCTTACCAGCTTATCAGCGGCTTGAGTCGTTGCGAAATTTCGGACCGATTTATAAATGTTAAAACCCCCCCAAAAATCCTGCGTACGCGCCTGATTGTACCAATTCCCCCCCAAAATTAAGAAGGAAAAGTTTTATGTAGTGAAGAAGCACACTTTTTACACTTGAAGTAATTAAAAAAGAAGATTTTGTAAACTAAGAAGATGTATAAACCTTAGAAATTATATATTATTTAAGAGATTTTTTCCCCCGTAATTTGGACAAAGTTCGTAAGGATGCTTTAACGCTGCTTATCCCAATAATAGACGGAGAAGGAGTAAATAGACTTTGATTGGCATGTGTGATCGAAAGTGCACCTGAAATACAAAACTGAAAACTGAAAAATGTAAAATTTTCTTGCTCGGTCTGGTCAAGAGAACATCAGGGTATGACAATGACACACATCATCATAATGCACTATCAAGACATTTGCGATTGATTTATCAAACACTACAACGTCTTTGCCTCATGCTGGCGCTGTCGCTTTTTATAGTCTGATTCATGTTCATCTTGCTATAATAATTACTATTATGTTTTTTATTTACCAGTTAGCCTTATCAGTGACAATACAGTACTTTTGATGGTTCTCTTTCCGACCATTTGGGCATTTGATTGCATCGAAAAAGCACATTATTTATGGAACAATCTAATGAAATTATCAGACAAACAAATCAAGGCACAAGTGTTTACGAAAAAGAAATAAATTGTTAGTTCGAAATTAAATCGAAAAAGTTAAACCCTTCTAATAAGACATAATTATACAAAACCTTACTTAGGCCTACATACAGCTTCACATGTTGTCAGTGAGTAAATAATATTCGGTTATAGAAAGAAATTATATAATCACAGGCTATAGGTTGTTACAGTAGAAAACGCTGACTATGTCCCTCGGATAGGTCGTTAAATGAGGGCCCCTTTTAGAGGAGAGAGAGTAGAGGAAAACCCGATGTGCATGGTTGTCCACACCCCAAGTAAGTTATACCGAGAGGATAGGATGGATGGTCACAATGATTCAATCCACTTTTTCCCTCCCACGCACAGGTGACGCCAAATATCTAATAAAAAATAAAAATTAATTGATATTGAGAACTATAATGATGTCATTAATAATAATGATAATGATAACAATCATTATGATAATGATACAATCATTATGATAATGATAACAATCATTATGATAATGATAATGATAATGATAATGATAATAATTAAATAGTAATATCAATAACGACAATAACAACAGTCACAAGATTTAATCTATTTTCCCCTCCCAGGCACATGCAGGTGACGCCAAATTCATAATAATAATAATTTAACAATAAATGATATTGATAACTATATAGGCCTAGAATAATAATAATAATAATAATAATAATAATAATATAATAATAATAATAATAATAATAATAATAATAATAATAATAATAATAATAATCATAATAATAATAATAATAAAACGATGATTATGATAATGATAATACTAATTCAAATAAGCATACCTGATAGAGTGAGCAAGGTAGGAAGAGAGGGATAGATAGACAGGCAGACAGAGAGAGAGAGAGAGAGAGAGAGAGGAGAGAGAGAGAGAGAGAGGAGAGAGAGAGAGAGAAAGAGAGAGAGCAAAGAGGTTTGTCCTCCTGCCACGCCCATCACAAATAGAGTAGATTTCAGACAGATTAGTGTTAAAATGAATCAAAATCATGCTCCAAATTATTTTAAAATATAGTTTTATGATTCCTTATTGTAACATGTTTGGAGTTATCTCTTCCACTTTCAACAATATTGGAAGTCATGTGTCCAACTTTACATATTTGTTGTGATAGTAACCTAGCTTGGTCTGGAAAAGCAGACTATCACTTACATTTTGTTTACCATGACGTCACAGTTTCGGTCTACATGTGTGTGCATGTTTCCTCATTGCCCTTTTTCGTCATTGTCGCATCGGCCAAGTCCTGGCTTGCTCGCTCCACGAGTTACGATCGAACACGTCGCTACGCTATTTATTGAGCGGAGACAAACTGCCAGGTCCAATGTTCACTTCGGGCTTCGAGCTGACTACCATTGACTGCTGTACGTGAGCTGTACACAGTGCCTGCTGTTGTTCAAATCATTGTAATATTATTGCGGTTGCAGCCCTGGAATTGGAAGTAATTTTAGCTGCTAATCCTCAACTACTTTACATGTGAGTATCTGCCTGTTCAATCAGGTTCATATCACTACTCCTACGACTAGTACAGGTACAAATACATGAGATCTATAGAACTAGACTCAAAATCGAAACGGTCACCAATACTATTTTGTTGTTGCTGTTGAAAACTTGACATTTGAATTGTAATACAATTGTATGTGTTGCACTAGGCCTACAACTTGTAGATATGGCTATTGTATATGCCGATCATCTTCAATATTTACTAAAATTGCACATGTGTGTGTTTTGGGTAGGGGCGGAGCGACAGATAGCATGCACTCTGCGCGTAATTGAGGTGAACGAGAAATTCCACACATGTAATAACATGAACAGGAGGTATAGGAGGAAACTTTTTGTTGATAGAGAGCTTGTATCGCCGTGAATGCGAGTCATATTATGAGTGCATCTTCAATGCGAAGTCTGCGTATCTCAAAGATCTCATCAAGAATGCTGACACTAAAGAACTGTTTCGTCTTGTGAAGACACTCTCAACGCCCACTCAATCTTCACCTCTTCCAGATCATTCTTCTGATAGTGAACTCGCCAACAGATTTGCTACATTCTTCAGGGAAAAAGTCGCCAAAGTTGTATCCTCTTTCCCTAATGTAGTACCAGCACCAGCTTCAAGATCTTTTGCTCCAGGCCCTCGTCATGAACTCTCTGATTTCTGCCTTGTATCCCTCTCACAAGTCAGGAAGCTCATCACTTCACTTCCTTCTAAACACTGTAAGCTAGATCCGATTCCTACCTGGCTTCTAAAGGAAGTCCTCGATGAACTCCTTCCTCACATAACCAAACTGTTCAATCTCTCGTTATCATCCGGAATAGTTCCAGAGTCTTTTAAAACTTCTCTGCTTCTTCCCCTCCTAAAGAAGCCGAGTCTCGACACGAATGGACTTAAGAACTACAGGCCCATCGCAAAACTGCCATTCCTTGGGAAGGTTTTGGAACGTATTGTGTCACTACAGCTGAAAGCCCACATTGACAATCTCGGTTTGTTTCCAATCCACCAATCTGCCTATCGGAATCATCATTCTACTGAGACTGCAACTGTCAAGGTCCTAAATGACCTACTTCTAGCTGTAGATAAGGGTAATGAAGCTGTCCTCATCTTGCTTGATTACACTGCCGCATTTGACACTATCAACCACGACCTGTTACTCCATCGCTTAGAGAACGACTTCTCCATCACCGGCACCGTACTTCAATGGATTCGCTCCTATCTCATGCACCGAACTCAGAAGGTGATCATCAATGACACCAACTCGGAATCATTTCCCCTCATCTGCGGCGTTCCTCAGGGTTCCGTGGTCGGCCCCCTCCTGTTTGTTCTTTACACCAGCCCTCTCTCAAATGTTATTAACCTTTATCAGAATATTCAACACACTATGTATGCAGACGACACCCAGATTTATGTAACTCTTCACCCAAACAGCAGGACAGTAGCCGCGAACAAACTCACCAGTTGCCTCAATGAAATCAAAACCTGGTCTTTTCAAAACTGTCTCTGCCTTAATGATTCAAAATCTGAAATGATTCATATTACTTCTAAATTTCGGAACTCAGACCCCTTTCCTGATCTTGTTATGAGTGATGGCTCTCTCAGTTGTTGTGCTTCTGTGCGTGACCTTGGTTTAAATATTGACAGCAATCTTACTTTCAAACAACACATTAGTAATATTTGTAAGTCTGCTTCCTTTGGTATATATAAGATCAGTAGAATCAGGAGGCTACTTGACCGACCCACAACTTCAAAATTAGTCCATGCTTTTGTCTCGACCCATATCGATTACTGTAATTCTTCTCTTTCTGGCCTCCCTCAGTCACATCTAGTCCCACTTCAAAGGGTACAGAATAGCGCTGCTCGGCTTGTGACTCTCTCGCGTAAATCAGAGCACATAACTCCAATATTGAACTCACTACATTGGCTTAAAATTCACCACCGCATATCCTTCAAAATTCTTCTCCTGTGCTACAAAGCTATCAATGGCTTAGCCCCCTCTTACCTTTCCGATCTCATATCCTTACGTTCCCGTACGTCGTCACGAACACTTCGTTCATCTTCCACATTACTGTTAACACCTGGACCCCGCACTAACACCCGGTATGGTGACCGCGCCTTTTCAGTTATTGCCCCCGCTCTCTGGAACAAACTGCCCGCCTTTATTCACTGCGCCCCCTCTGTATCTCAATTCAAATCTCTACTCAAAACCTATCTTTTCAAATTGTAAATTGCAGTTGTGCGTCGGTCAATGGAGGTGCGCACCATATTTGTCTTTATTTAGTTGATTGCCACTGTTTTTCTTACCTTATCTATGTTACTTTTGTATTTTTGCTTTTTCTTCTAATTTAATTCTACGGGTTATAGTCTTCTCTTAATCAGAACACTGTGCGCTTAGAAACATCAGTATTAAGCGCCTAATAAATGTTATGTATATTATTATTATTATTATTACAAACAAACATGCGGTATAAATCGCAGAATCAGAGAAGGACTTGCAGCGACTTTTGGATGTTGTCGTCAGAGAAATTTATAGTGACGAGAGGATTATCACTAAATTACAAGAAAACAGAATGCATGGTAATTTCAAAAAAGGGATGAATACCATGCTCTCTTAAGATCAACAACAATCAAATTAAACAAGCCACCTCTGTTAATTACCTCGGGACTACAATTACAGACGATGCAAGAGGCAAGCAAGAAATCAAGAGAAGGATTGCACTTGCAAAATCAACTTTCTCCAAGTTAGAAAACATCTTAAAGATTAAGAAGCTGAAGATGAAGACGAAACTTCGCGTACTCAATTGCTATGTGTATCCAGTTCTGATGTATGGATGTGAAGCTTGGACCTACCTAAGAAAGCAACTGGAAAGTTGTGAAGTTTGGTTCCTGAGAAGGATGCTTAGAATTCATGGACAGAAAGAGTTTCTAATAATGAGGTATTTGCCATGGCAGGAACAAGACAAAAGCTTCTGAATGATATAAGATTAAGAGGTTGACAGCTGAGCTTCTTGGGTCATGTTATTTGAAAGAATGGTTTGGAAAATCTTGCATTGTCTGGAAGAATAGAAGGGAGGAGGAGTATGGGTAGAAGGAGGATTCTGTGGATGAGTAGCTTAAGGAGTGGGATTTCTGAAACTGGAATCGATCTCAGGGAGAATGAATTACTTTATAGAATATGGGACAGAAAGTTGTGGCATTCCATGGTCGCCAATATCTCAGGACATGGCACGTAAAGTAGAAGAAGAAGAATAACTCGAACACTTTCGTTTGACATGTTAGTCCAATTTGTTTTCAAATGAATGATCATGAAGCACTTTTAATAGCATTGTCTTTGTAATTTTCTTGCAGTGGACTGTGGATCCCTCTAAAGTAAAGGCAAATTTATAACTCTTCTGACTTCTCAAGTAACACAACTGTATCATTGACCATGCCTCCAAAGAAGCGAGCAGCGAGCACTAAGGCTGGCGGGAAGGGGGCTAAAGCGGTGAAGAAAGAACCAGATGATGGAGGTCTGAAGGCTGCTGTTGAGAAACTGAAGACAGCAGACAAAGGAAAGAAAGTTACTCATACTAAGGATAGCCTGTGCAGCTGGCCTGGTACAGTGGTAAGTTGTTCATACACGTACTACATTTTAAAGGGGGAAAATAAAGAGAGAATTTCTGGTACATATGTGTTCATTCATGCTTCTGCCTGTGAAGATCATCTTCCTACTATCTGGACAAAATTCAAGCATAAAGTAGAGAAGAAAAAAAATAGTGATGATAATTTCCCAAGTGCTCTCTTCCTTGATGACATTCACAAGACAATGCAGATACATAAGCATTAGTTGTGATGATTTGTTTTAATAGATAAGGAAGTGATTCGGTGGATCAATCAAGTAGACAGGATATATAAGAGAATGGTCTGTACACTGTTCTTAAGGTATAGACCAGTTCTGGTCATGCTATTGCATTGTGAAAGAAACGTTGGAATCGATCAGAAAAGGTTGATCATCTAGCATATAAGTATTGGTGTGTACTGCAATGTTCTGGAATCATCAAAATGATAAGAAATTTTGCCCAGTTTTGGTAAAGTTACAAGCACTATACACAGAAAGATGTATATACTACGCGATAACTATCCAGACCGGATCGATATGATAATTTACCAAATTTATCAATTAATAGGCATGTATCACCACATATTAGTTGAAACATATTCTTTACCATGATTGGAAATAAGAGCTTCCATTTCCTTTTTGTGTGAGAGGGGGGAGGGGGGCGTTTCCAAAACTGGTTTATACCTTTAAGACATTCAACCAGAGTTTCTGTTCAAGCTCGGATGACTTCCAGTTTATCCCATTGCATACGAGGACTAGATGGCTCCTGTATGAAGCCCAGCAGAATGATGGATTCATAAGCCTTGAAGTAGGGGAGGGGCTAGGGGGATGCAGCCCCTCCCCCCCCCCCCCAGCGAGGTGCACAAATATCATCATATTTGAACAGTGGGGTGCCCAAAGCCCACCCATATCCATATTTGAACAGTGAGATGCCTGAATTATCTCACTTTTGATCAAGAAGTCCATGAATATGGATTTCCTGTGATTTTTTACTAAAACCAAGGAGTTCTTGCTAAAACAGTGTCAATGTTTTTGTAATGTTAAAAAAAATAAAAAAATTAATGGAACAATTGTAAAGCTATGCCTGTACATGGATTCAGTAATTAAGAGATTAAACATAGGCATCAAGACTAAATTAGGTTTAAGTTTTCATTATGCAATATGATATGATTTGGGTCCATGTGCTTGTATTTTCTACATGAAGGTTCCTTCTTAACAGTAGTTTTTTTTTTTACATGAACAGGTGGACGACTATGACTGTATGCTGAACCAAACAAATATAGGCCACAACAACAACAAGTTCTACCTGATACAACTCTTGGAATCTTACTCGGAGTATGCTGTGTTTACACGATGGGGAAGAGTGGTAAGTAATCATTTATCAATGTTAAATCTGAGATGTGTGGCCCTACGTGTTATTCAGTGTCTATGATATGGTGTAATATTGAAGCCCTAAAAAAATTGCATTTCAAAATGATAACGAAGTGCCTCAAAAAAGTAATAAATCTTTGAGTGACCGGTTTTACCATACTCATTTTCCCCAAAAGACTGTAGTGTTATAAAAACGTTAGGAAAACATTTTTTACATTTTGATTTCCAATCATAAATATCTTGATAATCAGACAGGTGATCGGCTTGTAAAAGTCGTGTAAAAGACCTAAAGGTTTATAATTATCATTGCAGCATGAGCTAAATCCAGGATTTTGTTTCAGAATCTGAGACAAAGTTACCCAATCCCTTTAAGTCAGAGATTCAAAACATTTAACATGTACATTTTGTTTTCATCACAAACTAGTAAAACTAGGAAGTTCCAAAAGAGTGTAAGAAATAATAAAACCATAAGAATTATGGCAATCATGCAGTGTAAGATGGATAAGCTATTGCACCATAGTCCTTACAACAATCCTTTGCATGAACCATATGCCCTATCAATCACCCTACCACCCTTGGTCAGCAGTATCACAGATGCCAAATACATATATGTTAACCACGATTTCTCGCTAATTTATACCAAGATAACAGTTATGATTGTCAGAATTTGAGTATGAGAAATGAAAACCCACTCCTCCTTTAGTGGACCCCTCTGTTTCCAACATGTATTTCTAGATTTGTTGTAAATGCTTATAATTGATTTGTTATGTTTTGTTGGAAACATGAATGAATTGAAATTGAAATTGAAAATGTCTAAAGAGAACTCTTGTGAAAAAAA